>NW_008664252.1:69223-144223 GCF_000695815.1 Acanthisitta chloris | reverse complement strand
GACATGGTAAAGAATTTACTCATAATTATAAAACCCATGAACCCTATTGAGTGTAGAATACCAGTCTTTGTTGAAACCCTGTTGCAATTGGGTTAGTAATGTGCTTTTATGTTGATGAAAATAAAATACTTTGCCATCATTCAGCTTTGTTTGTCAACTTAATTATTACACTGTTAAAATATTGCTCAGCATTAGTCAGAACAGAGTATTTTTCTTTTATATAGTTTCCTTTTCCCAGGGGTAAATTTTAATGCCCTGGAAGGTCATCAAAGGTCAGGACTTCTTGACTATATCTCAACAGTGCATTTCTAGTCATCAAAAGAAATAAGCCTCTGACCACTGGTAGCTGCTGTAAGAGTTTCTTTTATCCTGCACCTGTGACAATTACCCTGTGTTAGTGAAGCTAACAGGAGTCAGGTTGTAGGTTAAGGGTCAGGGCACTGTCAAGAGGAAGTTAGTCTTCAGTCCACTAAATCTGTTATCATTTTCATCTAATGTGACATCCATCTGTCAATCAGGGAATTTAGGCAATTGTCTTATTCTAAGTGCTGCACTTTATGCCTCAACCAGCTCACATTTTACTGCTTTTCCTATAATTACATTTCTCTACCACTGAAAACCCATCTGCAAAATAAACAGGGAAACTCTTACTCAATCATTTTGAAGATCCAGGTTTTTTGTGCTAAAAGCTGTTTCACTTACAAAATTGAGCAATTCCTCTGCAAAGTTTTATATTAATTTAATTTTCATTGTTGTGACTTTTTGACACACAGAAAGAGAATAAAGGTCCTGTAACTATACGGATGTCAAAGTAAGTTTGCATGTAAAATTGCCAAATGCATACCAATCCGAAGGGGTATACCCTTCATACCCTCCTCAAAAACACCATACTTCTCAAACACCATGAAAACTGTGTGCTATAGGTATGAATGATGAGGATAAGTTTTTACAACCGACTTCTGAGGAATTAGAAGCTACTATATTGCTGAACTGACTACAAATGAGCAAAGACTAAATATCTCCATGTATAGCACCACAAAATGAAGTTTCAAAGTCTGTTAATTCTAATTCAGTGCTGCTCTTAAAGATGTGCTCAATTTCAAGAACATGAACAATGCCAGCCAGTTACCAAAACACTTAGGTAAACAGAAAGGCATGTAAAACCTAGCTGTAAAGGTAAATGTTCTACTGAATATGGGTGAGACTGCTTATACACCTCAATTTAGACATACTTTTATTTGCTTTGATTAACAAGAATCTAAATACCTTGCCAAGCATAAAAATCGTGGTGTGGTTATATGATGTAGTTGAGCCAATCTAACAGCTTGTTACCACTGAAAAGGATAGTACTGTTCCCCCTATTTCCTCCCCCTGCCTTCCCACCCCAGATTAGTTTTCTGCTGGGTTAGCAAATTTAATTGCCTCACCAAGTGGTTAGGAAAGCATGCAAGCCAGCATAGGGACAGTGACAAGACTATGTGGCTGGAGAGAATGTTATTGGCAAGCCATTACACAGATCCAGTCAAATAATTAAATTGTAGTTTCTCCTTTCAGTTTTGCAGAAATTCTCCATTTTAAAAACTACATTTAAATAATAAATGTTTATTATAACAAACTCTCCAGGACCTATGCTGCTATAATTCCACTGATAGCAAAGGTGTTAGATACGAGATGCTGTTACAGATTCTACAACAGAGCCTGGCTCCATACAGCAGCAATAATATTAATATTAACTGGCTTTTAGAATATTTTATTAGTAGTGCTTGAAAGAAGGCTAGGATTCTTATTCGTCCATATATTACAGATGAGGCACTGAAAGGAAAAAAACTACCCTGATGGAAAGTCATTACAGAAATATAAAAGGACTATAGTATTATCAGATCCATTGCAAGAGACTATTCTCTAGGACCTAGCATTCTTCCTATCAACTTTATGGGCTTCTCTCTATATTAATGTCAGACATTTAATTGCTCCAGAGCAAGTAGGGCTCCTTGCAGCACCCACAAATTGCTATACTTTTCTACTCTTACCAGCACGATTTCCTGGTCTGTCCACCCTCTGTGACACTTCTGTTTAAGGGATTATGTCCAGTTATTCAAGGTCTTCTATTTTGTAGAATTTACTGTACTTATTTCCACCTAATTTCTCCAGAGATGAGATAGATACATTTCCCTTCCTGCCACACCCCCATCTTTTAACTTCTCTTGGTTTCTGGCTTTCATCATAGCGTTTTCAATTGTTTCTGTAAATGCTTTTGCTATTTTTGTAAAACCTTGCTTTACCCAAGCATTTAATTCTGTTCCTTAAAGAAACCAATGACTGCAGATTCCATTGCTGAGCCAGAATGGGGACACAAAAATAAATCCCTATTAATGCAAGAAAGCAGTTTCACAAAGCTGGGAGCAAAGAGGCATAGTAAATTTTAATATCTTGTCCTGCCATTGTGCTCAGATTTTGCTGGGTTATAAACAGACATGAAAGTGAAGAAACACTTCTGGGTCCTCATTTTAGATATAACTGTGTAAAACGTTCCAGGCAAATTACATGCCTATGTGGCTTGAGGCTGGTCTACCACAGTCCAGTCATCTCACTTCAGAACACTACACATGCTCATAATTACTCACTAAGTTGTGTTAACTACATAGCAACCATATAGATTGCGCTCAGCATTTGACATGCTGATATGGGATTTATGGATGAATAATGGTTGACTTTTACCTACCATTTAGAGCATGAAAATATATGTTGTAAAGTTGTCGTAACATTTGAAAAAATAACTACAGGCTGCAGTTTCCATAGTCAAGACCACAGGAAAACCATACAAGAAATGTCGTGTTTCATAATTTGTTAACCAATAGTCACATTCAATGGAACATTTCAGAAGAAGATAAGTCAAATTATGCAAAAATATATTCTGGCAATAATATGAGTCATCCATATTAACACTATATTCTGTTTACAGAAAAGAATTTTAGAGTTTTGGTTCTAGCCTAGTACCTCATATATGCTACATGTACTACTACAAAAGTGCAAAAAAAGTTATAGTTTCTTTGATGTTGGGATGGTAATGGTTTTCCACAAATTTTCAGAAAATCTCATATTTGATATCCCTGAAATACTGTTTTCACATCCTTTGTTTCTCTTTTGGACTTACGAATAAGTTAAACCCACACCTATTTAGGTCTCTTGTAAGTCTGTTGGAAATGACTGTAGAGAAACCATTAAGGCCGAGTAAATCCAATTAGGCAAATATACTTGTTTCCTGTGCTGAGGCAGTAGCACAGAGTATATTAAAGTGGGAAACATATGAATGATTTTGAGTTTGTTGGTTTTGATTACCTCTAATTTCAGTTGAGTTAAAGTATGTTGGACCTTTCAAACAGCAAGGCAAAAGACCAACAGTCAGAAAGAAAGCTGCATTAGTTTCAGTGCCGAAGTTCTGCCTTTTCACAGAAAAAGAAAAATTTGGAATATTTGCGAGATTTATGTAGTGAAATGATACCTGTAAAAGGAAAGTATGCAGTTCACAATGAGTAGAAAAAATGCATTCTCCAAGGTTTTAAATACAGAAACTTTCTTATTCCACTGAGTCAATGACTGGAGTAGGACAGACTAAAATAATTTTTCAGAAGTCTGTTATAGAGTTGTAAAGTCCAGCTGTTCATAATCTCTCTGAAGTTACATTATAGATTATAAATACAGGTGGAAATAAAGACTTTTAAACAGAAAACATGCAGTAACATGATGTTTTCTATTTATGTATGCAACCTGTGGAGGATACTATTGTAAAATTTTCCAGTTTAGTCTTAGAACTGAACAGAATGTTTCATTCGGAAGAGACCTACAGTGATCATTTAGTCCAACAAGGCTATTTTTAAGGGTATCGTCCAAATGCCTCTTGAACACTGATAGGCTTGAGACACTGACCACCTCTCTAGGAAGTCTGCTCCAGTGTATGACCACCCTCTTGGTAAAGAAACGCTTCCTAATGCCTAAACTTCACCTTCCATGGCACAGTTTTGAACCATTCTCACATGTCCTGTCAGTGGACACCAGGGAGAAGAGCTCAGCTCCTTCATCTCTACGTTTCCTCTTCAGGAAGATGTAGAGAGCAATGAGGTCTTGTCTCACAGCTTCCTCTTCTCCAAACTAGACAAGCCCAAAGACATCAGCTGCTCCTCATAGGTTGTGCCTTCCAGTCCTTTCACCAGCTTTGATGCTTTTCTTAAGTTTTTTATGACATGAGAATTTATATATAACAAAACAACCGCACAGCTGTGGCCGGTTGACCCTAACTGGACCATGTAGAGAGCAATGAGGTCTTGTCTCACAGCTTCCTCTTCTCCAAACTAGACAAGCCCAAAGACATCAGCTGCTCCTCATAGGTTGTGCCTTCCAGTCCTTTCACCAGCTTTGATGCTTTTCTTAAGTTTTTTATGACATGAGAATTTATATATAACAAAACAACCGCACAGCTGTGGCCGGTTGACCCTAACTGGACCTGCCCACCATTTATATATAACAAAACAACCGCACAGCTGTGGCCGGTTGACCCTAACTGGACCTCAGGTGCCCACCAAAGCTGCTCCATCACTTCCCTCCTCAGCTGGGCAGACTAGAGACTATATAAGGAAAGGCTCCTGGGTCAAGATAAGGACAGGGAAAGATTACTCACCAATTACTGTCATGGGCAAAACATGCTCAATTTGGGGAAATAAATCTAATTTATAACCAATTGTATCAGAGTAGAAATAAAACTGAATCTTAAAGCACCTTCTCCCCACTCCTCTTCTTCTCACATTCAACTTCACTCATGATAGTCTCTTACCTTCTGTTGCCCAGCAGTGCAGAGGAAGAGGGAATGAGGGTTTTGGTCAGTTCATCAAATGTTTTCTCTGTCCCTCCTTCTTCCTGAGGGGGAGGACTTCTTGCATACATCCACTACTCCAGCATGGGGTCGCTCCCATGGTACACAGTACTCCATTAACTTCTCCATTGTGAATCCTTCCCACAGACTATGGTACTTCACAAAATGCTCCAGTCCATCAGAAACAGCCTTCTCCGGTGTTAGTCCCCTATGGGATCCTGGAATCCAGCATGGGCTTCCCACAGGATCACAGCCTCCTTCGGGCACATCCATGCAGGTGTATTTATGCTCCAGTGTGGAACTTCATGAGCTGCAGGGGTTCAACCTGCCTTGCCATGGTCTTCCCCATGGACTACAGGTAAATCTGCTCCAGCACCTGGAGCATGTTCTCCCTCCACCAGCTTCTTCACTGCTCTGGGTGTCTGCAGTTGTTTCACATATTCTCACTCTTTTCTGACTACTTCTGGTGTTGTGCAGCTTTTCTCCCCCCTTCTTAACTATGTTATCCTAGAGGGGTTACCACCATCACTGATCAGCTCAGTCTGTCCAGCAGCAGGTCCATCTTGGATCTGGCTGGTGTTGGCTCTATCAGATACAGGGAAAGCTTCTAGAAACTTTTCAGAGAAGCCACCCTGTAGACCTCTGCTGCCAAAACTTTGCCACAAAAAAAAATCAATGCAACAACTTAACTAATATAAAAGAAAAAATCACTAATCCACTAACACAGGTATTATTTATGTTTGTAGCTTCAAAGTAGCCACAAATTTTCTATTTTTTTTTTTACATAATTTTTAATGGATTTAACTTTAATAAAATAGTCTGATGTTTGGTAGACTGGTTCAAATGTGTGATTAGTTTTGAAAGAAAAGTTTTCAAGAACTCATTCAAAAAAAAATAATCTATAAACATTTTTGCATTATGTTTCATGTCCATATTTTAATTGACATAGAAGGAAAAATTGAAATAGCATTGATTTGACTTTGTTGTTAGCTCCTCGCTGCCATCTGACAACAGCTACAAAGGAAGCAATTAGGGTCTTCTGTTATCTGTTATATTTGTGCAACTAAATGGGGAATATCTGGCTACGTTTAGCCTTCAGAAACTTTGGGACCACTGCATTTCCAAGTAACAGTTAGTTTAACACACATTCTTTCAAAACTGTGCCTATAATGCATTTACAGAACCAGGTTTAGGTTCTCTATTAAAAGTAGGTAAAAAAGAAGTAAGGTTTTAGTGTGCAAATGTTTTGTGGAAATAGTCTGTAACAATTCTACCATTGCACAACAACTTTTCTCCCTTTGTTTTATTTTTCACCTTTTGCTGGTATTTGGAAGTCCTTTAAGGCAGAGACTTTTTTATTTATTGATAGTGCACTGCCTAGAGTCATTAAGCACTAATAACAAGAATTAAAAATTATTATGTCTGGCATAAAAAGATAATATTCTTGTATGTTTGGTTGGAGGGAGTGAATTTTACATATGATAATGTTAGCATACACTTTAATGACTATCTTCATAACAAACAGTAAGAGGTTAGATTTCTGAGAAGTAAGGCTAAGTAGTCAGAAAACAGTAGAAATTGCAACCAGGCTTTGAAATAGCTGAATCTTCAATGTTTTGTGATTACAGGTTCCCATCATCCCAGCAGAAAACCATCAAATTAGATGGAAATAGGATATGCTATCAGCTGCAAGTAGTCATCTTTTTATTAGCTCTGCAACAACCAATCAGTCACTCCACAGTGTGCAACTGTAATGAAATATAGATTCCTTTTTTTGTTGTTGTAAGAAAGAACACCCTCCCATTTTATGAATCTACACATGCCCTTGAGTAAGTAGATGTTGTCGACAGCATTCCATTCTTTATTTTTTCAAGTTTCTTTGGAGTACCAGACTGTCAGGTATGTGAGGCCTGAAGATTGAAGTCCTCTATTTATTCACTGAATTTTTCCACTATTTGTTTGATTTTCCTATCTGGTTATGATTATGTGCTAGAGGCAAGATCTAGTAATGTGACGGTAAGACATATTTTTCCCAACACAAGACTATGTTGAGACTACAAGCAATTACAGCAGTCATTATCTATTGTAATGATATCTTTTTAATTTTGCAAACACCCAGCCATTAAAACAGGACTGAAACAAAAAGTACTTATCTTACCTCTGTCTTCTAATGGTTGTCCAGGGGTAAAAACCCCAAGGAAAAGGCTTTTAAAATTACATGAGAATTAAAGGTTTCAATTACTTGAAATATTCATATATAAGAAATTAACTCCCACAGCAAACAAGGAGCAATGCAGGCTTCTCCATTGGGCAGCTTAACTATAGGAGCTTTGAGTTGCAAGGTGTCTAGACTCACAAGGAAAGACCTAGACAACCCTAAATCTTATAAGTCTTCTGAGGCTTATTATGACAATTCCTTCTTTTCTGACTTCTGGAGGGAGGAGAAGCACATATCATTTCTGTGCCTCTGTAGTCTCCCTGCCAGTACGACTTTTTCAAATTAGGTACAGTGGAAGCAAGTTAGAGTGACGGAAGGTCCCTTCTGTTAATTTGGAGAGGACATTAAAGTGGCCTAAAACTCCTCTGGTGTTCACCAGGTAGGTGTCTTTTCATTTTTCTATGACTATGTTTAATGCACATTTTATGCCAGCCATTTTGGCCTTTTCTGTAATCAGTGGAGAATAAAATTATTCCAAAGAATAATTCATTCATCTGGCATAGATCCTGCATGGGGAAAGAATGAATTGTGCTCTAGAGATTTGTAGCCCTGCATTTCTGTAGAGGGAGAGCTGACAAATTGCTTAGACAGTTTAAAGTTAAGTGAGATGAATCCTGCCCATCACTCCTCACACATACCCTCGGAAGATAAATTTCAGCTCCTTGAAATCAGTAGGATTCAAGCCATCTAAATAATTTTTAGAATTTTGTCATTCATCTTAAAATCTACTAGCTCTTCATTTGTATGAACAATTGCACTTTTTTATCTCACAAGAACACTATGAATTTAAATGCAGTAAATACTGTGAGGCAGACAGTATATCATTGCAATTGAGGTCAGACACCTTGTGTAAATTTTTAATCAGTAGTATTTGGAAGGAATAAAAATAAGGTTATATCTTTTAGTGATTAGTGAATAACAGGAATAAGTTGGTTTTGCATGGTGGCTTCATAAATCAAACCTGAATGCTTTTAAAATATTTGATCCCCTTCAGGTCTGAGCAACAGCTCTTTTCATGCTGTGGTAAGGAGGCTGTGTTAATATAGCCTTTCTTTGTGCCTATGTGATTATCTTCTAATGATGACTCATGAGTGAAGGAATTTGTGTATAGATGATAGATGTATATTAAACATTTACTTCTAGTCAGTGTGCTACTTCTCATTATTAAATCAATGCTCAAAAATTGACTTGTGAGTGCACTGGCAGAAATAATTTCTACCTATACAAAGATGTCACTTAAGAGAAAAAGTTCCCATTAAATCAAATTTCCTCTGTTGTCTCAGATATTTTTGCTGAGGAGTAAAAGTTGGTGTCATCTTCATCTAAAGGAAATTGGTTTCTTGACTGTAATACTAAAAAGATAGAGAAAATGCATGGTAGTCAGGTACTCTTGTTTCTCTGGAGTCCAGAGACACAAGGTCAATGTTTGGCTGTTAAGCTTTAGCATCCATTTTCTTTTATCCCTGCCATCATTTACTCATCCATTACTTAGCATGTTCTATGGGATCCTAGTATATTTTTTCTTAAGAGACATGTAAAATTTCTCTAGGCAGACCAAGTACTGGAAGACTGGTAGATAAGGAACTTGAACCTGGGTCCTCTGTTTAACAATTAGATTGCCTGGTATGAAGCTTTACAGATATTCTCTTTCTTCTTTTTCATAAGGAAAGTTCTGATTTGTTCCAATGGCACAACAAGAAAAATAACAAAAATCCTGTAAAATTTTATTGGACAGAAAAAAAGTGTTATGGCTAGTTTTAACACTGATTAATTCAACCCTTTAAATATTAAAGATGTTACTTTGTCATTCAATAACCTTCACATGATTATCACAAACTTATCCTCACATCATCCTTGAAAAAACGCAGTAGCCATTGTTAACACATTATTTTGATGTATTGAATCAAGATTATTGTTCATTAGGAAAGAGAAATGCTAATTTAAAGTCTGTCTGCTCCTGAGCAACAGTGTCTCTAGGAGACACCTGCAGAGCCCTTCAAACATTATTCCACAACATATGCAAGTTTTGTTCTGAATTTAGATATGACTATACCTTGGGTATTATTTACGGAATTTAAGCTCTATGCTCATTACATGTCATTTGAACTCACATTTATTTAAAAGAGGACCAGTAAATTTTCTACACAAAAGGATACACCTCCATATTTCAAGCTTTCATAAATTTAACTTTAGTTACAAAGTAGAAAATATAGTTCCAATTTGAAATAAATGGACTATTGTTAGTTTTAAAAAAAGTTAAATCCATTTATCCTTTCATGTTGTTCCTCTTTATCTTGGCTGATTTCTTTTTTTAAGTTCTGTACATCCTCTTCATAATCCTACTGGAATTCCACTGCTACTGCATTTACAACCATAACACACTTGCAGAATTCCAAAAGGTCTATTTTCTTCCATTTAATGTAGCAAAAAGAAATCTTGCCTGAATATAAAACATATCTGTTTTGATTATGCAAACTGTTGTATGTAATTTTGCATCTTCTTTTTATATCATGTCCATTGAATCCATTTTAAAGGGAAATCATTTTCTAGACTAAAATGTTATCCTAAGAGCAGCTCCACTTTTGCTGACATGATTATGATTAGGAAATGTAGATCACTGCATATGAATACATTAGAAAAGAATTTTTCTGATCTAAACTCTACAAGAGAACAAAATAGACCACAAATAAATAATCAAGCAGCTTTTATAAGTTTAAAAATAAGTCATGAATTGAAAAGTTTTTTTAAAAAAAGTAACTAGTTTGATCTGAAAAAAACCCTCCATATCTAATTTACAGCAGAGAGAATCCTGCAACATCATTTTTTAATTGGGTGGTAGAAGTGTTAAGGTGACAGGACTGAGAACAGGTAAATCATCTAGGAATAGAAATGCTCTAAGACAGAAAGCCAGCTGGTGAAGTGCTTCCTTTGTGTCAGTGATCCATGTTGCATTCTGTAATAGGAACTGTTAAGCCAGTCTGTTGCACAGCTGTTCTTCCTTAGAAACAAACAGCCAGGTCTGTTAGTGGTATCACTCTGCAGGTATTATAATGACAGTACAGTTTTTTGGATTGAGGCTTTATTATATTTTTTTTGAAGGTGGTATTAGTCTTATTGAGGAACAGCTTCACAAGGATATAAGGCAGAGTTGCTTTATGTTGACATCCATGCTGGATTAAGTACTTATAATATGTAAGAAAGAAACTGTTGGGGACTGTCTATTTTTTATGTATCTTTTTATGTTGTTATTATTTGGGCATATAGGGTACACGGAAGGATTATTCTGGTGATCAATATTATCTAATATTATAAATAATTCATAAAGCACCAGCACATTGATGATTTCTTCTGAGGAACTTCATTTTCAAAGTCCAGATTTAGTTTCAGTTCTGTCGCTTACTGCTGCAGTGGTGCAAGGAGATAGAGAAATCTGAAAAGACATATTACAATGTTTTACAAACATACCAAGGATAACCAGAAGATGAAGATGCCACTAGGATGACTGTTCTATGACTCTTCCTATGCATAAGACTGCTCTGGATTGTGGACTACCAGTTAGTAAGGCAGGTTTAGTCCAACAGTCCAAATCTTTTTTAGAAAATTGGCAATGCTCTACGCTCTAAACACTGTGAAGTGATTTTCCTCCAAAGCATAGAATTGAATCATAAAGAATCATAAATATTTTTAAAGTCACAAATGAACTGTGTCACACCACTAATTAGCTGATTATTTAAAAAACAAACACAAAATTAATTATGCCTGCTAGTGAGAGGGGGTTTTATTCCCCCTGTGTTGTCCTTATGGAAGGAATCTGGAGAAATAAATTGTGATGATATTGAATAATGGTATTCTGAGACTAGATTGACACTGAAGTAGTCATAACTGTGTGTAAAATAAAGCTGCAAGTCACACTGAGATTTTAGTCTATGATGGGGATGAAACAGAAATGTATTGAGTTGAAATACAAGGTGACAGGGGTTATACTGGGTTTAAAATGCTCTGGAGGAAGAAATTACTCCGTCCCTGCAAAGATGATGGAGTGCCTCATTCAGGAGGCCATCTCTACTTACATGGAAGGCAAGAAGGTATCAGGAGTAGCTAACATGGGTTCACTAAAGGCAAGTAATATTTGATCAACCTGGTTGCCTTCTATAAAGAAACAACTGTCCAGATGGATGAAGGAAGAGCAGTGGATGTTTTCTACCTTGACTTCAGCTAAGCTTTCACCTCTGTGTTCTACAGCATCCTCATCAACAAACTCAAGAAGTGTGGATTGGATGAGTGGACAGTGAAGTGGGTTGAGAACTGGCTGAGTGGCAGATCCCAGAGAGTGCTGATCAGTGGCACAGAGTCTAGTTGGAGGCCTGTCAATAATGATGTCCCCCCGGATTCTATACTGGACCCAGTATTTTTTAACTTATTAATCAGTGACTTGGATAAGGCATAGAGTGTCTCCTCATAAAGTTTGCTGATGATAGCAAACTGGTAGCACTTGCTGATAGCAAACTGGTGCACTTGCTGATAACTCAGCAACCCTTCCTTCTGAAGGGCTGTGGAGCCCTTCAGAAGGACCTTGAAATGTTGGAGAGATGGGCAGAGAAGAACAGTCTGAAATTCAACAAGGGCAAATGCAGTGTCCTGCACCTGGGGAGGAATAACCCTAAGCACTGGTACAGGTTGGGCACTGACCTGCTGGATAGTAGCACCCAGTAGACCTGGGGGTCCAGGCAGACAACAAGCTGTCCATGAGCCAGCAGTGTGCCTTTGTGGCCAAGAACATCAATGGTATCCTGGGGTGCATTAGGAAAAGCAGTGCAGGCCGAGGGGAGCTGGGCCTGTTCAGCCTCAAAAAGAGACACCTGAAAGGGGACTTCATTAATGTATATAAGTATCTGAAGGGAGGGTGTCAAGAGGAAGGGCCTAGGCTTTTCTCAGTTGGTGCCAAGCAATAAGGCAAGAGGCAATAGGCAGAAAATGATGCACAGGAAATTTGACCTGAATATGAGGAAGAACAATTTTACTGTGCAGGTGACTGTGCACTGGAACATATTGACCAGAGAGGTCATGGATTCTTCCTCACTGGAGGTATTCAAGAACCATCCGGACACAATCCCATGCCATGTGCTCTATGACAACCCTACTTAAGCAGGAAGGTTGGACCAGATGACCCACTGTGGTCCCAACCTGACTGAATCTGTGATTGAGATGTTATTAGGACTGAAGGAAGTTATGGAGCAGTAGACATTAGAGATGTTACTCCCAGCAGAGACTACTGGAGTTTATCCACAACTAGGCAAAGTTGCTGTTTGCTATGATGCTTTTTTTCTTGGCTTCCACACCACTAGCGCAGGCAGAATATCTTATCTACCATTCTTATGCCTCACCACTTCCAGACAAAGTGCTCATGTGGCCTCATGTGGAGGCCACTGGTCCTTTTATCCAGTGCTCAGTAAAGTAGGAAATAGAGCTGCCATAACCTATTCCAGATAAACTGCAGGTGCTAGAAGAAATGAGAAGATTCACCAGTATAGACTGACATAGGTTTGCCTGTCCTTACCCCTCCTACCCTAGGGTCAACTTGTTGAATATTCTTTTGGAGCACTAGAATTTATACCACAGTACACACTGGTTTTTGGATTCATATATTGGAACTCAGTACTATACAGGCAGGAAATAACTTCCTAGGAGAAATACCAGATCAAGGATATTTGCAATTTAACTGCAAAACTTTTAGTCTCCACCTCCAGGTGATAAATATGTATGTTCCTAGTTTCACTGGGCTAAACTATGTGCACCTCCAAAGTAACTCAGGATCTAGACCTAAGAACCCTGGGGAATGTCATGACCAAAGAATTAAAAATTTGGAATTTAACAGGACTCTCAGTTAAAGTAAATTTCTCTTCAAACATTTTAATTAAAATGAGATTGCTGTTTGTGAGAAAGTTGGAGGCTTTGAAGAATCAGTTCTGTGATCAAAACAGACAGCTGTTAGGTATGCCTACATAAAAAGAAACCTCTTATTCTATTGCATTTATTATGATAAATTTTTTGGCAGAAATAGGACAACAAGGATACAATATCTCACATGGTGACAGTGCTAAATTGTAATTAGCCAGATAGGAGAAACCATTATTATTACTTTCAGAAGTGAGAAATTAGGGATTTAATCCAAAATCAACTGGAGCCTGAAAGATGCTATTGCATTAAGCATGTAGAAGAGAACTTAAGGTACAAAGTACCAGAGTGACACTGACGATTTTGCAGAGTCAATCAAAACAAGATGTAATATTAGGGATGTTTTGAAGAGACACAAAGGAATGAAGACAGGAAATAAGTACCAAGCAAGACAAAGGAGATAACTAAAAATATGCCCCAGTGATGGGATGTTGATATATAAGGGGAATGCTTATCTCAAGGATCTCCTAATAGTTTAGAATATTTTAGTTTATCCATTACATGACAATGAATTTAGCTAAAATTGAGAGGGGAGTATATGAGACGTTGATCTTTCCTCCATCCCTGGGTACAAACCATGAAGTTCTGTAAAAGGTGGAATATTGTGTTCTCTGTAGGTTTGCTAATTTAGTCTATACTCTAAACACAGTTTCTTTGTCTTTTACATATTTTAATTCAATAATAGTGATCCCATATATGATAGGCAAAATCTATATTGTTTTCTTCTGTGTTTTTTATCCTTTCACACATGTTTTGTAGAATGATTAAGACCTGGTCTAGACTGATGTGGGAATGATATGAACTGTTTTCTATTGACTACAAGGTCTTAGTAGCAAATAATAAAATATAATTGGAACTAAAACTTTTGTGTTTATTAAGTTGGCTACACCATTGACTGAAGGTAGATAAAGACTATTACTTTTATTTCAATACTTCGGGAATTTTCTTATCATGTTTAACAAGAATTAAATGATTCTGAGGATAGATTTTGATAGATACTGTTATTTTTCATTTATTGTGTATTTGATTTATCATGTGTAAATCCAAATAGAAAGTAAAAAAGTATAAAAATAATCTAATAGGTGACTTAATTAGCGCATGTATGTAGAAAATGTAATCTGTGGTAATTATCTATAATTATGTTTTCCTTGCAATTTAAAATAACTTGTATTTTCAGTAGTAACCCTATTTTCCCCTTTTTACCACCTTCCATAACACTGATTGCCTTTTTGGCAAAAAAAACCCTCACCATTCAAAATAGAAGAAATATCAAGGAGTTAGTAACTGGTTATTCAGGGACAGAAACCACAATCAAAAGGGGCATTTAATTAACAGCTATCAAATAAAACAAGAAGCACTGCAGATTTTTAAAGAAAAATTTCCCACCACTAAGATCTATTGCATTACTCACAAGTCTTCCATAGGAAAATGGCAGAATCTTTTGTTTAATTTCTAACATGAATGTGGTGCTCCTGTTCATGTATCTGCTCTCTGACAGAGATGACAGTGGAAATGGAATGAAGACACAGGAAAAGAATTAACTTTGACTTGTATTCAGGAGACTTATGAGGCACTTGGGAGAACTTGCAAAGCTAGTAGGGCATGAAGGCAGCAGACAGATCTATGAGTAGAATATAGAGAGGGGAAGTAGAGCTACGTTGAAGACTTTCATATAACTGAGGAAAATAATGTGCTGGCACAGGTAGCAAAGAATTCTTAAAAGTCTGATAGAAGTCTGAGAGAAAGCATGAAAATATGAGGAGGCCTGCTCAGGAATAGTCATAAAAACCCTGCATAAGCATTTAGAAATATATATACCCCGAATTCTGCATTAACATATAGGTAGATTGAAGAATGCTATCGAATTCCTATAGCAATGAAAACATGATAAATTCATAATTAGAATAAAAAGCATTCCCATAGGTTTCACTTTGAAATTTTGTATTGAATGGATTGTCTATGCATTGTCATTTCAACCCTAGATAATTAGAAACATTCCGCCTGAATTTTCTCTGGTAATAACAGTGGAGGGTTTCTTTCCATATAACATCCCAATTCTCCCCCCTGAGATAAAGCCAGAGTCCTGTATTTGAGCATATACCTACAGTGGATCACTAAGATTTATTCAGAGGGAAGTGCACATTTTTGAGGCCTTTAGCCAATCTAAAAGATGTGAATATAAAATAATTTCCATAAGTTAATCTGTTAACAGTAAAATTAAACTAATTTTGAACAAATAGCTACAACGAATGAAATAATTCCTAAAGAAAGTAATGTAATTCTTTTTTCTTGATCAGAGACAAATTTTGGGGGTTTGATTCTGCTTCTGAAAGTTGCATGATTTACATTTTAAAAACTCGATTGGGGTGAAAATGTATTTTCTCTCCATCTGACTGGTTTGAACAGGCATTCTGCTTCAATGACCCTGTTCTTGACTTGTGCTTGATGTTTGATATGAAAAGTTATGGATGGAGTTCTAGTGGCCTAGTATACAGTTAGGATGGAGAGTCAAAGAGAATAATGCAAATACTACAAATGCAGCCTGAGTTTTAATTTTGAATATACTGGATATATTATCAAGATAATACGATTAATATTAAAGTCAGGAGGTTCCTGTTAAATGTTGAGTGAAAAAATATGTATAGCAACAATTAATTACGTATAGTTGACTTTTAAAAGTAGTACAGAATAAAATGAATTAGGGGTGGTATTAACTGCCTCAGAGATTCAGTAAAACAGGGTGGTCATAGGTATAACGAGAAACTGGGCCTGTTAACAACTACATGGTTTCATTTACCTCTATCAGTCAAGGATCAGCAGTCAATGAGACAGACATATCAAGACCAGACACTTTGCAAAACATTTCAACAATGACACTGAGAAAATATTCTGCAAAGTCTCACGGCCATATGGTCCACAACCTGCACTGTGGGTTCGCCTCCCTCTGTCCCTTAGGACATAAGAGAGAGGCCATGGCAGTGCACTCCTAACATCAGTTCTTCACTCTGGTCTCTTTCTTGACATAGTTTTAAGACAGTATCACTCAAGTCGAGTCTTCCTTTCTCTCCAAGGCTTTACCATTTGCAGAAAAAACACCCCACAACCCTAAACCGGGGTGTGAAGGGGAAGGGGGGCAGGCAGGGAAGTGTTCTCAGAGTATGCCTTTAAGGTAACTAGTTCTTATGCAGCAGATAGAGATGATTGATATCATATATGAGCAAATGCAGCTTGAAATGTAACTCAGTTGTTTATATTGATTGGGATGTCACTTTCCCAATATTAAGTAGCAGATTATTTTATCTGATGCTAATTTATTATTAGTTAATATTTTATGCAGATAACAGATCTTATCTGCAAGATTACCAAAAAAGTGTTTTATTTTAGCAGTTGACATTTAAGGAAAATAGGAGCCTGATTTTGGAAGAAGTAGGAAAGAAGTAAACCAACTTGGAATAAAGAAAGACAATGATCTGTAAAAAGTTGCAGAGGTGTTTCAATTTGACATCCATAGCTCTGGATAGGTGATTGAGAGCCATATTAAATAAGACTGCTCCTGAAAAGATAGCTTCAATCATTGTAGAAAGAATGATGCATAAAATTCACACCAGAATCATTTAATATGCTGTTTTAAATTATTAATTCCTATTTTTCTCATTATTTGGTCCTCACATCCTGGGATGTCCAGAACATAAATTTAGTAAGGATTAGAAATATCATTTTAATTTCTAGCCTGAATTTTCTCAGGGCTGTTTTATATCTGCTTGCTCTTTTGCCAACATGGCTTAAATGGTTGACCCTTTCTACTGATACCTCACTGAAGAATTTCCTGATTACAATTATCCTCCTTTTAACTCTCAATTTGTTAGATTAGACAAACCAGCAACGTCTTTCAACAATCTTTAGACAAGATCTGCTCACCAATTATCTCTTCATCCTACTATCCTTTCCTTGCTCCTTTTCAGTCTGAATTTACCTTTTCTGAATATTGGTGTCTAGAATTGTAAATGTATTTCACATGAGGTTTTATGTATGTGTATTCATTAATATATTTATTTCTAATAATTGCATTGCCTAAACCAGTGGAAATGAACTATAATAAATGCACTGGGAGACAGAGATCATGAAACTCAAATATCATACTGAAGTAATTTCTTCCCTTCATTTATTCCAGGCATTAGATATGAGAAACAGTAGCACAGAAAGAAAACATCTTAATTTACAGTGTTGTCCCTGTTCACTGAGCTTCTCTCTAGCTACTTGAAGGCTTTTGGTTGTGGGTTTGGCTTTTTTTTTTTTTTTTGTTAAGCTATGAATATCCATAAGTATAGCTATTTTCCATTTCATATTTTTATTTCTAAAATATCAGTTTAGTTCCCTGTAAATTTTCAATATTGTGCAGCTCATGTAATTGCATATAACAATAAATCATGCACCTTTATCATACCACTTATTCCTACTCATTGAATACATAACTGTCAAGAAACAACTATGCCATCATGTTTCAGTAAAAAAATCTTATTTTATTGTGGCTTTCACTCATTTCCAGATGTCCTCCCTTCCTTGAAAGAGACAAGTCTGGGCGATGCCAGATTAAGATGAAATATCGTCATCGCAACATATTAATTTTTCTTCAAAGATCTTAAAATAGCTTTCTTATGCTTTTGCTGGAACATTTTTCATCTTGCTTCAAGGGGAAAAACATGGATAGGAAAATCAACATCATAACTTCAAATTGAGTGGTATATCCTCAAAATGTGGGCTGCAAATGTAACTGCAGTGGCACAAACACTGTGCAGAAATAAACAAATACATACTGTTATACTGGAGAAAACATGTCCTTTTTGGAGGCTGCACCCTTTATACGCAAGTGACAAGATGAGTGTAAACAAGTAATACTTTCTAGGCATACTTACGAGATATATGCAAATAAAATAAAAAGGCAAACTTCTCTTGTGTACATTTGAATGCTATAGACTTGTCTTCTGAATCAGATGTATAATTTTTCAATTCTTAGAGATATATTAACACAAATTTTGCTTGGAAAAAGTGCTTATAGAAAGCACAGGAGGAAAAGTGCCAGCGAAACTACAACCCTGGACATGAGAAGAGCAGATATTGGGCTACTCAGGGAACTGGTGGGTAAGGTCCCCTGCAAAACAATTTTGCAGGTTCTGGGGTCCATCAGTGCTGGTCACTTTTTAAGTGCCCCCTCCTAAGAACACAAGAACAGGCAATTCCTAATTATTGGAAGTCCAGAACATGAGACAGGAGGCCAGCTTGGCTGACTAGGAATCTTCTTTTGCAGGTGAGACATGAAAGGATGGCGTATAATCAGTGGAAGCAGAGTCAGGTAATGTGGGAGGAATATAGAGGTACAGCTTGTCAATGCAGGGAGAAAATTCATGTGTCCAAAGCTCAATCGGAGCCGAAGCTGGGAAGTAATGTTGGGGACAATAAAAAGAATTTCTTGGAAGTACATTAATAGCAAAAGGTAGTGTAGAAATGACATTGAGTGATTACAGGATGAGGATGGTCGCCTCATAAAGAGGGACGTAGACAAGGCAGAGATGTATAACGCCTTTTTCCCTTCTCTTTGACACTGATGACAGGCCAAGGGGTTCCCAGTGCTCTGAGTTGGAGGACAAAAACTGCAAGAACATTATACTCCCAGTTAACTCTGATGCTGTGAGGCATCTGCTGCTCTGATGGGATTCATCCTAAAATGCTTAAGGAGTTGGCTGATGTCATTGTGAGGCCTCTCTCAATGATTTTTCAACAGTCTTGTGAATCTGGAGAGGTCCCAGTCAGCTGAAAGTTGGCTAATGCCGTGATTTTCAAAAACGGCAGGAAGGATGACCATGGTAACTACAGGCCTGTTAGCCTCACTTCTGACCCTGGTAAGATCATGGAAAAGATTATCCTGGGAGGTATTGAAAAACGCCTGAAGGATAACATGGTCATTGGACACAGCCAGCATGGCTTCATGAGGGGAAAGTCCTGCTTGTCAAACATTATTTCCTTTTACAAGGTAACCCATCCAGTTGATCAGGGGAAGCCAGTTGATGTAATGTTTTTAGTTTCAGTAAAGCTTTTGATACTGTCTCTCACAAGATCCTTCTGGACAAAACGTCCAGCGTAAAACTGGAGAAACACACTATGCAATGCGTGGGCAACTGGCTCATGGGTCGGGCACAAAGGGTTATGGTGAATGGGATTACATCAGGCTGGTGACCTGTCACTAGTGAGTTCTGCAGGGCTCCATCTTAGGCCCAGTGCTCTTCAATATCTTCATAAATGACTTGCATGCAGGCCTTGAAGGACTATTAAGTAAATTCACAGATGATATAAAATTTGGAGGAGTTGTTGTCTCCCTTGAACGCAGAGAGGCAGACTATTAAGTAAATTCACAGATGATATAAAATTTGGAGGAGTTGTTGTCTCCCTTGAACGCAGAGAGGCATTGCAGAGAGACCTAGGCAAATTAGAGAGCTGCCAACCATATCATATGAAGTTTAACAAGGACAAGTGCTGGATTCTGCACTTGGGGTGGGGCAACCCTGGCTGTATGTACAGACTGGGGAAAGAGATGCTGGAAAGTAGTGCCACAGGAAGGGACCTGGGGTTCCTTGTTGATGGCAAGTTGAATATGAGTCAACAGTGTGCCCTGGCAGCCAGGAGGGCCAACCATGTCCTGGGGCGCATCAGGTGTTTGGATAACGCTCTCAGGCACGTGTGATTCTTGAGGATGTCCTGTGCAGGAACAGCCTTGATGATATTCATTGGTCCCTTCCAACCCTGCATATTCTGTGATTCTGTAATATCACTGAAGTTATTTTCACCAGTGTAGGATTTGACAGTATCTATCTTATTTCAAATGAGAAAACAGTGTTAGACTAATAACACACATGGTACAAAGTTTTGCAAGGTAACTGTAGAGACATTTTTGATTTAAAATGCAAATAGAATATCAGTGCTATGTTGTACAGGAAGTTTTTAGTTTATATGAATGTATCTGTAATTAAGATATTTTTGTTTTTGTAAAATACTTCATAAAAATGGCTTAAAAGTGGCATTGCAATACAAAATAAGAGAAATAGAAGGAATTAAACAGTGGTTTTATTTTCTGGTGTTTTCTTATCAGTCAATATAACAGTGAGTTAGTAAAACACAACAAAGGCATCAAGAACCAGAAAGCAAACAGGAAAAACATCTGTAGTCACATTGGAGAGACACTTCAAGTTCAATCACTATAGGCTGTTTGCTTCAATGCTGAAGAATGGAAATAGCTAATTCGAATTTTTATTTACAATTTTTCTGCCATATGCAGAAAACATTCAATCATAGTTAAAGTCTCTTGATTCATTTCATCAGTTCTGTGATCTGCCCATATCTCTCCCTCAAGGATCACTCATTTTGTTGGCATAATAACCAGACTTAGACTTAATCTAAATACAGTTTGGATAATTCTAATTATTTTCTTGCGGGTTTTTAAAAGAAAAATATTTTAACTGGAGGCAGGTTACTTTTTTTCCATTTTCATCATAAGCATACTGTAACTTCAAACTATGGTGTGTTTCTCGTGACATTCAAGATAAGTGTGCTTTCCGATGTCTTACTGCAGATCAGGGAGATTATTTTCTCATGGTGAGTTCTGTCCCTCCCGGTCTCACAGGGTCTAGATCTTCATCTGGCCTGAGCAGTCAAAAAAGAAGAGCTGAGAAATTAATGTAGTCCAATCTCTTGGTTTAAGCATTTGCCATTTTTCTGTGTGTAGAATAACTTAACTCACAAGTGACTTCTTGTAGTCAAGTGCAAACACAAGAATTTACTCATGACAGACAAATCAGACAACATGGTTGCAATCATTTATAGAAGACAGAGATGCAGAAATGGAAGATTATCTGCTTACACTAAAGATATATGAGGTTCATTGCTCTCTTTACCTTATCCAGCTGATTTTATGTCCTTCCTGAAAATGTGGCTTTCAGGGCCACAGGGAGAGAAGCTTCCCTGTGAGAAAGATGCTATCGGAGAATTCCATCAGAGAACACTTTCAGGAGCACTCCCAATGGGTCACCTTCAGAGGTATATTCATGTTCTCATGCTTAATTCCTGTGACACATGATATTTAACTGTTCATGACCACCAAAAGTGGCAGAAACAGGAAGGGAAGTATGAGAGGAAAGGAAAACAGTGCTTCTTTTTTTTTTTAGGCAGCAGTAATCTGTTGTGTCAAGGTAACTGCCTTTGAGATATTAATCTTATCCCTTAGCCCCTGAGATAGCCACATTTGGGAAAATCCTAGTTGCTCATACAGGTCATCTGCTTTTTGAAGTACTACCATGATTTAAAAAAATTTAATTTTTTTATAAAGTACCACAATTATAAGAAATGAATAATTAATTTAAATATAATACTTACTAATAAAAACAAAAACAGCAAGAAAACAAGTAAATTGTGTGTGCAAGGGGTTTTATGTGCCCTGAAATCTTACATTAAACTTAGGCATGCAACACTTAGTTTGTATCAAATATTTTTTCCTTTATAGTCTAAAAATGTAGCATGCAGAGAGAAGCATTTATTCACCTCAAGAGTTTGCTAGACTCAATCCAGGAGTGGCATTATGTGGGGCAAAAAATTATTGAAAAGGGATGCCTCCTATAAATATGTAAACCATTGGAATCTGTTATATTAAGACCAGGTCCATTCTTCTGTGCTGTGATGAACCTTCCCTGCTACCACTGAGTTTACCTTCTTGATATGACTGTCCAATGTCTGTTGTCCCATATCCCTTCTTAGTATACATAACATCCTCACACCCAACCATATGTGTGGCCAGGAGATAAACCTTCTGTTGACTGCTTTCAGATAAGGGTTGGTGAAAAGCCCAGCCAGGATGCACACCCTGCTTTTTATACACATTACTTCTAAATAACTGGCATGCTAGAAATGGTCTGCAGGCTGCACAAACTTCTTGAACTGTATGCTATGCAGGTCTGTTCTCCAACTCAGTTTTGTTCATTTCTCTGTGTATCAATGCTAGGATATAGAACTGTGATCTCTTTTCTCATTTAAATATATTCATTAATTTCAAAGGCAGAGGGATTTTAAAAATCATTATTTCATTGACATGTTATCAATTATTTTTAATATGAATCTCTATATGGTAGTTAGTCATCTCAGAGTAAACAACAGATGCATACACCTATATTATGGTTTAACACTGGCATTACTATTAAACAATAAGAAAACATGTCAGAAACTTTAATGACTAATAAATGTGACAAGATGAAGAAACATTCAAAGTTCAGTCTGCTTTCAAAAAAATGACTGAATATGTCAAAATCCCAGTTAGACAATTATAGTTGCTACTATATATGGAAATAAATTTAACACAGATATGATTTTTACTACTATTTTCCCCCAGACCATGCCTTCCCCTGCTCCTGGAGTAAACAAGGAATTTTTTTAAAAAAGGTATTCCTACAGTGTAGCAGCTTCAGGTGCAATAAAAGTGTGTAGCTTTTGTCCTGAATAAAAAGAAAGGCATTTGAAAACAGATTTTTTTTGCACACTAGAAGTTTTAAGCCTGCCTGTTGCCCAAACCAAAGTACATTACCTGTGAGGTATCAAACATGAGTTGTTACCTCTGTTAAAAGAGTTGAGTCAGCCCAGTCCATGTCAGTAAAAACACAGAAAATGTGTGACTTCAATAAGGAGAAAGTAGCAGTAACTTAGGCAACAAGTGAGAGAATGGAGTTGGTCTGCAGCACCTTTTAAGAAACTGGTGCAGGGCCAGAGGACAGATCTGACCACCTCAGAGTATCAAGGGAGACATACTGAAGATTAATATACTAATAAAATTAATTTGTTTCAAACACAGATATATTGCACAGCAGTAGTCTGGACAGGAGATAATCATAACCATAATCCATCAGGATGGAAGTCATTTTTATAGCTAGGCAGAGATGTTGGAAAACATTCCATACATTATTGTGCGGCAGCTTGCTGTCAACAGGATAGTCATGAGCACTTATGACCTGAATTGTTTAATCATGTGTATCAACCCTCTAAGTAGCATGATTTAATGTTTTCCAACATGCTTTCTTTTTGTTCTCTATAATCTCTAACAGAACTGTGATTTTAGCTTCACTATCTGAGCCAGGGTCACTCAGCACAGGAGCAACTTTATGATAATTGCACAGTATAGGGAAGACAATGAATCAGTATATTAATTGACTGCAATATAATAGATTGTATTGCAGGACTTGCAGCATGAAAAAAACAAGTCCTGTTGATCACCTCGATGAAATGATTTACTCATTATAAGCAAGGTAAAAAGTTTACTTTTCACTTTGCAACTAACAAATGACGACAGATTAGGGGTAAATGGTCTTAAGAAGGGGATAGCAGGAAACCTTAGCTACGGAAAGATGAAAAACACCTTATCAGCAGTGTAAGGTGCTACGCACCTTTTTCTTGTCATCTACTCCATATTTGTATTCTTTCTGAGTGGTACAGTGTAGCATAAAAGTGTGGTGCAGGCAATTCTTGCAGAGTATAAGAAACATAAGTTCAGAGGGTAACTCGTTCATCTGCACACACCCTTAATGCCTCTCAAGTTGTCCAAGTGAGGGATGCTTACAGATAAGACACAGCAATTCTGTAAAAGCCAGTCCTATCACATCTGCAGCTGACTGCAGAAAACTTGCAGCCTGGACCATGGACTAGCATCCATTTGGAGTAAGACCAGACCACAGAGATATATATTTTCAGTAACCAAACTCCATCATGTTCTAAAACACTCTGTATTTTGTGAATTACTTTTTATAACTATGTTCCTCACGAATGGTTTCCCCCCATATGTCAGCTTTTACAGATTCCAGGTTCCTAAAACACAAGAAAGCTTTTAGAATTATATCCCAAATCATGTATTGATACATCAATTAAATTCAAACTATAATGTTTGATGAATGATGAAAAAAGCTATTCTTTCAAAATGCAGTTTCAAACTTTGCTTAAGCCTGTCAAGAAGAAAAAAATAATTCCAAATTTTGAGCAAGTATAAGAACCACAACATTCCACTAGTTGCTGCTGTTTTCATTTTTGGCAGGTACATTTCAGTACTTCCAGCTTCTGTGGAAAATACATTCACAGAATAAAGCATCATCCTTTTTTTCTGACTGTACACATTTGCACAGTCTGGTAATTAGACTCTAAAGCATTTCAGCTTGTTATCTTTACTCTTCTAAGCATTTATCATCCCCCTGCTTCAGTCTGCTAATGTTTATGACAGAACAATGAAATGTCATTCTACCTCAAACACTGGATACAATAGTTACCTCAAATACTGGATATAACAGTACCACAGGTGAATGGATATGGTAGTACTACTAGTGAATAAATAACCACTGTGAGAAAATTTATCCATCTCTGAACAGCTCTTACCCCTTATCCGGAGGATATGCAAGAAATAATTTAGAAAGTGCCAAATCAAGGTTCAGTACTTAGCCCAGAATTTTTTGACGCATTAATCAGTGACTTGGATGAAGGGGCAGAGTGTCTCCTCAGCAAGTTTGCTGATGAGACAAAGATGGGAGGAGCTGCTGATACTCCAGAGTGCTGTGCAGCCCTTGAGAAGGACTTTGAAATGTTGGAGAGATTGGCAAAGAAGACCAGGGTGAAATTCAACAATGGAAAATGCAGGGTCCTGCACCTGGAGAGGAATAACCCCAAGTGCCAGTACAGGCTGAGGGCTGACCTGCTGTAAAGCAACTCTGCAGAGAAGAACCTGGGGGTCCAGGTGGACAACAAGCTGTCCATGAGCCAGCAGTGTGCCCTTGTGGCCAAGAACATCAATGGTATCCTGCATTAGGAAGAGTATTGTCAGCGGGTCAAAGGAGGTGATCCTGCCCCTCTACTCAGCCCTAGAGAGGCCACATCTGGAGTACCATGTCCAGTTCTGGGCTTCTGAGTACAAGAGGGAAATGGAGCTCCTGCAGTGTTTCTAGTGGAGAGCTACAAAGATGATTAGGGGACTGGAGCATCTCTGTTATGAGTAAAGGAAAAGATTTTTATGGAAAGAGTAATCAAACATTGGAATGGGCTGCCTGGGGAGGTGGTGGATTCACCATCCCTGGAGGTTTTCAAGATGAGATTGGATGTGGCACTTAGTGCCATGGTCTAGTAACAATGGTAGTGTTGGACTCGATGACCTTTGAGGTCTCTTCCAACCTCGTTGATTCTATGATTCTATAATACAGGCTGAGGGAGCTGGGTATGTTCAGCCTCAAGAAGAGACACCTGAAAGGGGACTTCATTAATGTATATAAGTGTCTGAAAAGGATGTCAAGAGAAAGGATCCAGGCTTTTCTCAGTGGTGCCAAGCAATAAGGCAAGAGGTAACAGGCAGAAACCAATGCACAGGAAGTTCGACCTGAATATGAGAAAGAACTTTTTTACTGTGCAGGTGACTGTGCCCTGGAACATATTGACCAGAGAGGTCATGGATTCTCCCTCACTGGAGATATTCAAGAACCATCTGGATGTACTTCTGCGGAATGTACTTGAGCAGGCGGATTGGACCAGATGTCCCATTGTGGTCCCTTCCGACCTTACCCATTCTGTGATTCTGTACAGAGTTTAGTGTACAGTATATTTCTAATCTTTATTTATGATCGAATCAGTTTTCTTTTTATTTAGTTTCTGGGGTTTTTTAATTATTGTCCAGATTTCAGGTATATTATAGTTTTCTATGAATTCCTGTAGTATTGAATTCTAAGTGGCAGGACTTGAACTTATTGAATTTGAGCTGCAAGTGACTTAAGTGCTTAGGAGAATTGTGTTATAAAACTTAAGTTAATTTAAAATTGTGAAAGATGATAGAGAATCTTTCCACCTTTGTAAGCTGAGTGTGAACAAAGTCTACTAAAGGCCACAGAAAGTTTGAATCTGTTTTGGCAAGATATTTTTAAATAAGTATGGAAGGTAAATTTCAAACTGAGGCTGTACAAATTGTTTTACTGTAGTCTCTGCTGTTCATACCATTTCTGTATTTCACAAAAATATCTATTTTCATATGACCCTATATATTAAGAAATTTATGCAGCTAATTTCCATATACCAATGCAAGTAATGCAAATAAATTTATGGGGTTTTGCATGACTGTGTACAATTATTAGAAAAGTTAATTAAATCCAAATGTTTATTTGAATCTGGGGAAGCTACACAATGAAAGGAATTTAAAGTAATAAGTGATAGTTCTAATATATGTGTATATATATGAAATACTGATTTCTACTACTAAATGAAACTTAGATACTTTATAAAATTTTTCCAAAATGGAAGGTAAGGATATGATGACATTGGTAAAGATGGTTGTACCATTTAAGAATTTTTCCAGAAATAACATTGCTGTAGCTGTCAGGCCCACTTGGTGAGCTATAGATTAAGTCTAGGACAGAATTCTATTCACCTAACTTTAACAGCCTAGGGGATGGATGCATAATCCAATCTAAGTGATGGCTGTGTCTGTGATGAACATCTTCAGAAGGCAGATCACACCTCCTTTCTTAGAAAGGAGAATTACCCTCCTGGAGGTAGTACTCTTCTATTAACTATGGAGCAAGCATAGAATATGTATGAAGAATAGATGCCTAATTTTCATAAATGAAATTGCATGAAATACACATCATTCTGTGACACATGTTTTCCAAAATAACATAAGAATTGTCTTAACTGATAGCTTATTAGAAGCCGCATTTAAAACACTAGGATGATCCAGGTGCTTTAGGTACATAGGTGCCCAAATATTTTGCTTAACCTTGGTTTAAATCTGCATGTTGTGGGCATTTTTTCTCTTTCAGTTGCTGAAGTTTACCAACCTCAGACTGCTTTCAGTAGCTGACATCCACTTAGTTTTCCTGGCTGAGCTACTGTTGAGATTGCTTTCTAGGCTATTAAAATTAAAATGAGCCGGCATAAACCATTGAAATAATAGATCGTTTCTGCTTGCCTACTTTGCTAACCCAACTCACTTTGAAATAAATTAGGGAGTGATCACACAAGTAATTTAACCAGTGGATCTGGCAAGGCAGTGTTCTCTGGCAAGAGGATGGCAACAAACAGTTGGGGGTTGGCTGTGGTTTGTAATCTCTTCAGCTGGTCCTGTGGGAGCAGTAATGCAGAAACAATTACACAAAGCTCCCAACTGTATCTTCTTTTGAGGGGCATCATTTGTTTTCATCCAATAGTCTTCAGTCCACTCATTTACCACCAGAAATAATGCTATAGTTTCCTATTTCTCATGTAAATATAGGCAAAAGAAAGAACTTCATGTTCTAAGTAAATAAACCTCACAGGATACGTGACACATTTAGACCCATTTGTATTAGGAGTATATAACACTAAATCACAAGGAAACAAGCTTGCAGTTTACAGACTGAAATTTTGCTGAAGTTTTTAAAGAAATAGAATGCTTTAGAAATTAAAAATATCTGCTCTAGTCAGATATTATAGGAGACGCCTGGAGCTGAGATAGGCACAGGAAAAAGAAATGCTGTACCACTGTTCTTTTTTTTTGGCGTAGTCATCTTGAAATGAGGAAAATCAAATAAAAAAAGGTTTATATTTCTCTTAAAACCCTTAGATATAATATGCTTTAACACTGCAAGTTATTCATTAAATTGTGTGGTGATAAGACTATTGCTGGGAAACGTGTTCAAAAAAGAAAATCTCTATGGTTTCTGTGTTGGTAATCTAGCTGTTTGACATTACTCCTTTTCTTGAAAAGAATCTAATTCTTAGACACAAAAAGGATATTTTTCTGTTCTGCTCTCCTCAGCCCTTGCAAGTGTCATTCTATCTTGGTACTTTATGAATTACAGGAATGTGATTTTTACGTGACCTGATCATCTATAAAGAAAGTTTATGGCTGAAACAATTTTTCTTTAAAGCATATTTGTCAGGTTTGAAAGTTCATGAAATCTCATGTTTAAGTTAAATTTTGCATATGTCATTCTTTACATTTTATATAACTCACATTG
Source organism: Acanthisitta chloris (assembly GCF_000695815.1). Classification (NCBI taxonomy): domain Eukaryota; kingdom Metazoa; phylum Chordata; class Aves; order Passeriformes; family Acanthisittidae; genus Acanthisitta; species Acanthisitta chloris. Next base: position 116,139 of record NW_008664252.1, on the reverse strand, counting down.
TTTTATAGGATTGCAGTCTCGGATTTTTAAATAGTATTTCAATATGCAGTTATGGGTTATACTTTTTAATGAATACACATGTCAGTGTACAAAATTCATTAGTTATTGCTGCCTTAGACATTTGTACAAAATGAAATTTTCAGACATAGCAAATAAGTTTGTTGGAAAATCTCTAAAAAGAATTCTACTTGACATAGCTATGTTAAGAGGCTAAATCACTTCCACACTTGCAAGGCCCTTGCTTGTTTCTATTATATATTAAAAATATTATCATAATTGTATCTAATTGCCCAGAAAAAGTGAGCCATTAGTTTTCTCAAACTAGTAGTAATTATATTCTGCTAAAATTTTTAATTTATGTCTTGTGAAGAGAGTTCATATAATTTTTTTATTATTCTTCTATGATATAAATTTTACACTATTTCTAATTAATGTGAGCAATCAGAATGCCACACTCTTTTCTCACTGTGGTGACTAGTCTTTGCTAATTGAATGGTAGCCTTAAACAAGGTGAGGTCATGAAGCTTATTTATCTGACACTGTGAATTCTATGCCTGTGCAAGAGGAAAAAGGATGTTTTTTTGCCCTCGGGGTATTAGTCATGGTCCATAGGTTCGTGGGAAAAATGTAGGAAGTCTCAAAAGTTTGTTTCTATTATTTCAAATTTTCTTAGACTTCATTTGAATCTCAAAGTGAATTTTCTATTATTCCTTTGAAGGGTGCATAGGAGGGTACCAACAGTCTTTGAGGAGCAACACCTGCAGTTGCATTCAAAGGCATGACTTTTCCAAGCAGTTTCTGAGCTGCCTGGTATTGTCCCAGGAAGGATAAAGGCCTAGGTTTTTTACCTGACTGGCAGAACATTCCACCACCAATAGAACTCTAAACATTGTTTTAGAAGTAATGAGTCCTGCTGGTTTCATCCTGCAAGACCTTGAAATCCCACAGGGCAATGTGGTTAGAAATAAAACAGAAGGCTGAGGCTTTTAATGAGTTTCCTATCCACAGATGCCATCAAGCTTTTATACTATTCATTTTATTTCTACAGCTTCAACAAAGGAACCCAGACCTGTGGGCAATACTCTGACAAGTGAAGTTCACAAACTTGGCAGAAATCTAGACTTTAGACAATAAAAGATCATTGAAAGAAGTAAAATAAAAAGCAAAATAATAAAAAATGAACTTAAATATGGGATACTTTACTTACAAAAAGTGGACATAGTGCAATTCAGACCAGTTAAACTGCTTGAAGCATGAGGAAACACCTGCAGGTTTCCATGATGTTACAGAGGTTATGTCAACAAAGAAAAGTGAACTGAAAAGGGCCAGAGAGGTCGGTGTGCATTTTGGGGATGTCCTTCAAACAAGACTAAATTGACGCTTCTCAAACTCTTCACTGTGTGTGGATCTGAGCTGTTTGAAGTATTCCATACAGTCAGAGAAAATGAAGAATGTTAGTGAAGCAGCAGTTTCTTCTTTATGAGAAGATGAGTGTGAAAGCATCTCTGTCTGTATGAAAGAATGTAGAATATGCATGTGTGTGGTTGGGAGACACTACATTTTATATTACTTTTTCCTCATTTTATGTTTCACATTTTTCACTTCTTTCTGAGCCTTCCTTACAAGAAGGTCCTGAAACAAATGTGGCATAAAGAAATACGTGGTCCATGGACCTCCAGTCCAGATTGAGTAGTGTTATGCTGATTGCCCTTGATTCATGCCTACTAAAATGTGGAAGATTTTGTGACTCTAAGATAAACAGACTCCACATGTTGAAAAACTTGCCTTACATCTTATCGTCTCAGCCCCTGTTCAGATACAAATGTATATGCTTATCAATAAGCACATAAATATTTTCTTCTCAGTAGTTTCTTCCTGCAGTTTTTATGAAAAAGTCCACATTGAATGCTCTTGTGAGGATGGTCCAAATCAGTTCAAATGCCAGAAATTACTTCCAGTGTAACATGAGAAGGGTTATTTTTCTAAGATTTCCAGTACAATTTTGCAGTCTTGGGAGCTTTCACCAAAAGATATAGATTGATTATAGACTCAGTACCCATCAAGAACAGTTTTCCTTTTTGAGTTGTGTATGTCACTGGTTTTTAGATGACAGAACTATTGATGGCATACAAAAAATAAACATTTCTGAAAACAATAACAGCATGGACTCTGTGGGTGCATGTAATGTAGAGTTGTTGTGCTCTAAATTTCAAGATTTGTCTTTTAGCTTTCATTGGTACAGGAAAAGATGCGATCTGCAAAACCCCTTTACAAGATGTGGAGAGCTATCAGAACAGATTATTAGAATCTTTTTCTGTTCAGCTTTAAATTCTGAAAAGGGTATTTACTTCATATCTAGATTTATATGTCTGTAATTCCAGCTGTGGACTGTAAACATTGAGTCAGGCTCAGCCTATTGACTCAGTCATGACCAAGTAGGTTGAAATGAATAGATGAGTGAGAATGCCTTAAACTTCTGTGTACTTTCATTCTAAGAATTTTCCAGGGCTCTCAGAAGCACTTACACAATCAGTATTTCCAGCTCCACATTGTGGCACTTCTCAAGACTGAACATCTCTCATTCTGTCCCCTGTTAGTATCTTACACTAATTAGCTGTGCAATGCTTAAGTTTTACAGTTTAATTTTGAAGGGAGACTGCCATTCCATCCTCATGGTCTCTTTGAAACCTTCTGGGTTTTTTAAATACATCATGTGTTATATGTGATGCGGTCATAAAGACAGCATTTCTCAAGGGAAGAATTGGCTTTTAAATAATATATATATTACATATATGCCACATTATCATATATGCATGCATAGACATACATATGTAATCATATACATGATTATTATTACCAGACTTCATTTGTACGGAAAAAAATAGTTCAATATTGTAGTGTTTTATCTTTTTTAATGAAAACTTCAACCAGATTGTCAATTAAGCAGCATCTAGCATATAGTGCTGCCGGTAATGACTAACCAGATATCTGATGATAATTCCCACTATTTTTTATGTATTACAGCTTTTAAAATAAAATTGAAATTAGTTAATAATCAACTGACATATTAAATACATAGCCTGCAGCTACACATTCTTACCACTTCTACCTAAATCCTTATTCCCATGTTTTCCCCTGCAAAGCTCAATTCAACACCTTTTGAAATTAATTGGCACTTTCACAATGAAAATTTGGCATTTCTCAAATCTGAACCTCTCTCCTCTGTTAGTATTTTACTGTCAATGAGCAAATCATGTTTATTGATTGGAGTATATAGTTCACCAAAGTCTAAAGTTAGATTCCAGAGCAGTAATTGAATCTATAGCAGCATATGTGCCTACCTAGCACCCCAATGGCTTCAAGCTTGGTTTGGTATGAGAGCCTTGAGCACAACATTTGGTTTCAAGTCAGGTATTTGAGGCATAGACCAATTTTCTAAACATGTCTATGCTGTCTACTATAATTTGATAACATCCTGAAAAAGCTACTTAATATTTACTAAGAGAAATGAAGGAAAATATGTATTAAAGGAATAAAGGTAAATGAATGTTCTACTTTGAACTTATATAACTGTTTATGGCAAAGGCACTAAAATTCTTTCCTTGTCTTTCAGTGCAGTTTTCACTAAAAAAAAGTAAGGTAATAATTGGAATATTAAAAAAATAGAATGAATGGTTAAAAAACTAGGTTGCAAATTTGTTGGGGTTTTTTTGTTGTGTGCAAGTTGTAGTGCTAACTAGTATTTCGAACACTTACCATGAGATATCAAACAGCATGTGCTTTCTATTTATATTGGTTACCAATCTCAATATTCAGAGGAAGAGTGTATAAAGTTAACAAGCAATTATTTGGCAAATTAGTACTCAACAGCCCTGAGTAAATAGGAAGTTTGAAACCTATCTGTTATACAGCTACTTTAATTTGCATAGCACACTGGTGTGTTTGCTTTGCAAATACTTTGCAATGAATCATCATTTGTACTATACAGTCCAAAGAAAAGCAATCAAAATTCACAGCAAGACAATGAAATTAATTATAACTGTTGAATTCTGTGGTGGTAATTCCTCCTTATGCAGGAAGATTAATTGCATTGCACTTTCCTTGCACTCCACTAAATGATCTGATGAATGTATAATCATTTACAGATTTCTCAAATGCTGAAAATTGATTACCTTTGATTAGCTCTGATCTGCACAAAGAGCTCTGACAGAGTATCAGTGAAACATTACAACATTACAGACAAAGTAACAAATGATTTAATTACCAGTGTGCTTATTAATGTTAGATTCCCTGCAGTGATCCTGGCAAATCAGGGACCTGTAATAGACCTGTGGGTTTCACTGAATTCCATTAGGGTTTAAATAATATTTCTCACTATTTCTCAAATCCTTCTTTTCATGGCTTCTTAATAACTCTAATTAATTCTAATTTGCACAAAAATCCATTGCATCTCCATAAACTTTTAATTAGATGTAAAGTAAGATAAGTCAGTGCTGTCAGAGACTGGGGAAAATGCAAACTGTAGCTTTATATGCTTCCAAATAAGTTTTTCATTAACAAAAGATATTTCTCTCTAAAGCTATTAAGTGAAAGTTTAGAACTAATTTTGAATTAGGCATGTGGTCCAGCTATACACTTTTAGTTGCAAACATAATAATAGCTGCTTATAGATGAAGCAAGTGAAAAAACAGGAGGGCAAAATGTTTAGCTAACAAAATGGTAAACATAATTTTAATACTTTTTATGTATTGCCAATATATATATTCACTCATTTTGTTAATTGTGGTAGATAAAACACTCTGATTAAGCAGCTACACTGTACACTGAAATACTATTTGAAAATGAAATAGCAAAGGAACACTAGCCCAGTTACAGACCATGCTGAATGTTGTTGGCACAAACAAATCAGGCTTTTCTGTGCTTATACTCGTGAACACTTAGATCAGTTCAGATTGGCAGCTTCTTTGGTTTTCCCTGGGTTTATGTCATTATATATGACATTAAATTATTATGAAGCAATGACAATGAAAACCCAGATGATCAGAGAAGTCAAACAGAGCTCAAATTAAGCTCTGTTTCTGCAAGTGTTTCTTAGAGAAAAAAATAAATGTAGGTAATTAAAAGCTTATTTAGCACTGAAGTACTAATACGTAGACAACTTATAATAATATTTTTGTATTTTAGTTGTGTAGGAAAGGAGTGACTGTAATACTGCAGGTGTTACTTTGTCATTTGTAATGCACAAGATGGAAAACTTAAAAAATAGAAATATTCAGCCCCCAGTGTGGATGATTACATTTATTACATTCACTGCTGTCAGCAGCTGAAAAGCTATCCATCACACTGAAGCAGCGATGAGAGTCAGAAGTCTCTTTTTGTGGAGAAATATTGAAGTCAGATTGTTGATGTCAAAAGTCAAACTCTAGTTCAACTATCTGTTTTATGAATCTGACTGAGACACATTGTGCCTGTGTTCAAACTGATATCTAGCAGAGCTCATTTTAGCAAATGTGTGATTTAGAAGTCAGAAAAACATTTGTACCAGCAAAATATTAAGAGGAAACTGATAGGGCACTCAACTGCTTTTATATTTAAATATCACATCATTCAATAATAATGTATCATTTATTTTTCACTGATGGTTAAAAACTTGCTGTGTATGATACAACAATGTTATCATGCTTGCATATAGTAACCACAAAAATATTGTACATGCACAAAAACATTTGAAATAAGGCCACTTTTACCACACTAACACCAGCTTCTCTTTTGACCTGGGAATATATTTATCAATTTATTTTGGGTACACATACACACAAATATACATATACACACATGCACGTGTGTTTGTGTGTGTGTGTGTGTGTGCGCATATATGAGGAATGATAAATTTAACTAGCTTCAAAAGGTAAGTAGAAGACTTACATGGAGGTATACTGACACAAGGATGAAGCAGTGCACATACAATAGCTGAGTAAGAAAATCCAATGTAGGCATAATGAGAAAAAAAAGAATTTTTTTAAACCCTGAAAAAGAGATTACACGTTCACCATTGAAATTATCTATCTTTCCCGGCTGCAGCTACCATTCACTGTGCTTCGGTAGCATAAGTCGGATTCTTAGAAAAGCAGTACTGAATAAAAATGTCTAGATGTATTTTAAACTCTGTCTGCTTCTTCAGATCTGACTTCTGAAAAAGTGAAATGAATCAATTGCTTCTTTTCATTTCATTAAAATTTTTAAAACAGAATTTTTCACATAATTGGGAGGAAAATAGGCTCCAGATAATAAATTTTATTCCATTAAAAATCACTAAAAATAAAGCAAGGCATGTACTCACAGCTTGGGGAGTACTACTTAATATGAGTATCTTCAGTAGTTTACATAGAATATTTTAAAAGCGTTTCTTAAACAAGGTGCTTCCTAGCTGAGAGAAAAACGTATGCACTACACGTTATTGAACTTGCTACCGTCACTGCAGATTTTGTTCTGTTTAACAAAAACAAGCACAGTTTGTGAATTCAAGTCAGGGAGTTCCTTTTATTTTTGCTAATTTCACCATCCTTTCTCTTTTTAAGCACAGCCCTCAGGGTACATGATGTAATGGTCACCATTATAGTACAAAACAGGAAAAAAGGGTATCATGAAATGCAGAATTGAATGGTATTCTTAGAAAAGAAAAATGTATGCCAGATTTTTTCCAAGGGAGCTCTAGTCAAAAACAAACAAATATGCAGATACTGTACAAAGCTTCTTGAATCATCATTAGTGGTTAGGAAAAAAATTGGCAGAAAGAAAGTGGACGGTTGGGGAAAAAAAAAAAAAAAGCAAGCCAAAATGGAAGGACTAATTCAATGATACCAGATGTAACACATGACTGTGGGGATTGAAGGGTCATGAGTTTGAGTCAAAACTCAACTTCGAGTTAATTGGCTGGCAGTGGGGCTGCACAAATTGCAGAGATAGAGTACTTGTTTTCTGGTGCAGGAGGTCAGCCTTCTTATGCATTTGCACTCTTTGCATGGCATCCAAGAACTAACACTTTTATTTGCTAGGAAAGAGAGTTTGCTTGCTTGTCATCTTTTTAAGGAGAAGAAAAAGAACTGGCTGAGCATAAAACAGAATGACACATTTAAAAAGATTCAAAAGCTGCTCTGTCTTGAACTACATGTATTTCCTTCTTCAGTTTTTTGTCTCTACAAACAATCCAGAAAACAAATGGTACACAATAGTTTCAGGGAATATTTTAAACCAGCACTTTGAATTAATTGATATGGAAACCATATATAAAATATATAATCTTAACGTATTTTCAGTTTGAAAAGACCAATATAGTTCTTTCCACCTTATCCAAGTTGAAATGTTTAAAAGAGGAAAATAATTGCAGTTACTGACTTTGCCGGGGAAAAAAAAAAGTGTTTGTTAAAACATTTAAATGGGCAAGTGGGAAGAATTTTTTTTAAAAAAAGCTTCTAGCTGTGTGCGTGGAAACTCTGGCTACGTGCCCGAGACATACAGCAAAAAACAACATATGGAACTCACCAGTTCCTAAAATCCCTTTCCACAAAATTCATGCCACTCCTCACCACAATAAAATGACTCACAGAGGGGTGTGTTTTATGCCTCCCAGGCAGAACTCCATAGTCCACAATTAGTCTATCTATTGAAAGGCCAAAATACCTTATTGTTTTACTTGCTGTATAATTATCTGTTATGATGAACTGTGATTCTAAGGACTATTGTCCCTAGGCTTGGATCTGTGTGTGGAGCAGTTCCCTGGCTGAGACCCAGGAGTGGACCTTCCATTTAGAATCCATGCCTGAGTGATTTCTCCAGTCTCTTCCCGGCTGACTGAAACAGGGACTGTTTCTGCATGATTTCTTGGGTTGATGAGAAGCAATTATGCCTTAAATGAAGTCATTCATGTCTGCCATTTTGTTTGCATATTTTTCAGCATTCACCTGTTATTAGACCTGTTTTTAAACTGTAAACTAGTTTCAAGTAGACTTTTGTGTCTAATGTGGTTTGGTAATCAGAAAAAAATATATATGTAATGTTTTCTTCACAAATCACTCAAGCAGGAAATCTAATAGAGTGATTTAGAAGTAAAATAGCATTTAAGAATGTCCCAGACATTTCATTTCTGAAGTGATAATGTATAAAGATAATAATCTCAAGATATTAACAAAGATTTTTAATGAGTATTCTTTAAATAACCTTATCTAGAGAAGAAGATTGCCAAAACAGTTAGTTATGTTACATCATTTAAAGCTGGAATCCAGTAATACTGGTACTGTAAACAAAATCCTATTTTAAGAATGTATTTGCATGTACAGCAAGATATTGTGTGCCATTTTTCATAAGTCCTTTTGAAATGTATAGTCCCTGTAAACAGCCAGATTTTCTTTTTTCTTTTTTTTTTCTTTGCAGAGCTTTTATTTCTGATAGCTCTTAAATTATTATAAAAATTCCTTCACCATGTAGAGAATCTTCTATGTAGTTAACAAATAATTTTCTGCTTTCATTCTCAGTGTCTGGTAAAGCTTTTCTACAAAGCAGTTTCCAAGGTGATGTTAGGTACAATGCTGACAAAAGGTAGCCAAGCCATGAAAACAAATACTGTAGAAAGAGCTTTGTCAATTTGTATTAAGCTGGATATATTTTATGCTAATTTACCAAATCTTTTGTTGATTTGTCAGGCTTCTGAATGCTTTTTTTTTAATGAAGATGAGTGAATTTTGATAGATGCAATTTATGTCTGAGAATCTCCTCCCAAGAAACAAATTACTTTGTCACATTTTTCCCAATGGTAAATATAAAAGACAAAAAAATATGTAGTCTTGACAGATCTTTATATAATTGTAAAGCTTAAAACACAAACCAATTTTTGGATATTTGAACGAATTTTGTGTGTAGATCACTGATTAAAACTGTAAGTGTACTTAGAAAAAAAATTCCTCATTTCATATTGAGCAATCTTTACAGTTAAATATAATGAAATTAAACTAATGATATACTGTATTTTTTTAATTTTCAATTTATAAAAAATATTGGAAGGAAGTTGTGTGCACTTTGAAGTGCATAATTTATCAGGGTAGGAAAGGGGGTTTTATTGTTGTTGTGGACTGTTTTTTCAGAAGAGACTTGTACTAAGGTGACCTCTACTGTTTAAAAAAAAGGCTTGCAAAAGCAGCCCTCTCCTAAATCATCCAACAATCCTAAATTGCCAAGACAGACATGGATACTGCTGTGCTTAAAACTATTTGCTTAATTCACTGCCATTTGGATTACTACAAATGATTTTAAGGCTTCTTTCTCATGCATTGGAAAGTTCCCCTGCCATTTACTTCCTAACCATTTGCGTGCAAATTCTGCCTGTACTGGGATCTCTGCCATTAAATTTTCTTCACACTGAAGGGTTTTCTCTGCTCCTGGTGGGGCAAAGTCATGACCCAGAAAAAAATTGATTCATGAATTCTCAGGGTGCAACTAAAGAAGAGAGGAAATATGCCTTGGCTGAGCTCCTACTAGTGACAATTTAAAACCTGTAATTAGTTTGGATTCAAGCTGCAAAAGGAATCTGAATTTAAAATGCATTAATTCAAACTGATATATTAAGTTTAACAAAGTAGATCCCTTATTATGTAGAATCATTATTACAGTCTGTTTTGCTAACTGTTGGATTCCAGACTTTATTAAGTTAGATTTTATTAGAAAATGCAAGTAATTACTGGTGAACACTTTATCTATGTGATGGTTTTGTTGGTGAAAAAGGACTTTTTATTGGGGTTAGTTAGCTTTAACACCTCAGTTATGGATTCTATTTTTGTAAATTCCCATCATCCACATGCTGCACAATGGCTGAGGCCACTTACCCCCTGCTGATATCAGGACCCCACATCCCCTTTAGCTAACTCCCTGACATTTCTATGAACTACACAGCTGAAATGTTATACAGTAATTAATGTTGATCCTAGCACACACACAGCCTCCAGTACAAATTAGGATAGAAAAGGTTATCATAATATTTTGCTAGACTGTTTGGTAGACTTGAATTGCTCCCTGTGGGGGACAAACAAGAAAAGGTATTTTTAAGATTTGCATGCTGGAGGATCATTCATGTATTTTTATTCATATAAAGTAAAAACCATTCTGAACATTTGGTCTGGGAAATATTAGCCTTGCTATTGGCATATTTTGATACCTGTGAGGCTGTGGTCCATTAGGAGCAGTTTGTTTGTGGTATGTGTTTTTGCAGATGAAGCAATGTATGGTCACTGAAACTTAACCAAAACTCTGTTATCTTGTGGAGTTCAAATCCAGGTACAACTAGCAGCTGGATCCTCTCGGACTGTCAGTGGTGTCTGAAAAACACTCTGAGACTAAATAATTTAGATTACACCATTCTGACCTGTATAATTGTTTAAATGAGTAATGCAGCCACTAACTGAAAGAGGTCAACCATCTGTAAAGGAAACATAGAATTTGGTTTCATTTCCAAACAAACTTTTGAAGCGCCATACTGTGGGAGGTAGGAAAAAGTCTGCTGACAGATCAACGGCTTATCTCCTACACCAAGGTTAAAACTTCTATCACTTGCAGAAAGCAATGTTAATAGAAAATGATTCTGAGAGAGTAGGTTTAGCACAAATAAAATTTGATCCACTCAATATGCCATTAGTTTTCTTTTTTAAATTTTTTTTGTTGTTTACAATGGATATGCCTTAAACAGTTGTGATTAGTACTGATGGATTCTCATTACTCATTAAGGAAGATCACAATCTTATTTAAATATTTTTGAGAAATTAAATTCTTCATGGATTTGCTGAATAGTGTATGGCTAGGCAGTTTTCTTATTTAGGACAGAAAAAAACCATACCAAAATTGCTGTTAGGTTAGAAATTACAATTTTGCATCCCTTCTGAAATTATGAAGAGAACAGGTTCCTCATCCAGAAGCAGGCATTCGTGCATATGTGTCATGAATTTTTATTACTTAGCGCATATAAATACATAATATTTACCTTTCCACTCACATTTTGAAATGCCTATTTTCATGAGTAAAAAGGTGTTTGCATGGATAAGGGTATTTTTGAAAAAAAAATTTAAATCCAAAGTACAATTCACCTTACCAGTCTGTGCACGGCAAACTCAGCATGAAACAACATTCCCAACCAGAGAATTAATGTCCTGTCTGTAATTTTGATAGCATATATAGCAGCATAATAGTTTTTTGGTGTCATTTTTTGTCTTACTTTTTTTTTATTAAAGAATATATTTTATATGCAAACTGAACCTCGTTTAACACTGCACAAGATTGCAACCCGGCAAACATATATTATTGAATGATGCCATTCATCACATTCAGAAACAGAAGTGAAGGCCAAATTCATTTAACAGACAGTGTGAGGACTGCTGCAGAATGCACAAATGGTACTTTGTAAATGTTGCCCCACTCATTTATTAAGGCTCTCTTAAAACATAACTGTTCTTTGAAGACAGTAGGCAGAATCTAAGATTTCATATTGAAATTAAAAGAAACATAGTTTTCCCTGAAAACATGCTTGAACTCATATAAGCTCATAGAAATCAATACAAACTGATGAGTAGGGGAAAACCATAATGATTTTTCACCCAGCGGTGAAATGAACCTTTATTGTTGTATAGATACATTCCTTGTATATAGGGAAGAGAATAAAGTTGGGGATTATCCCAAAGCAATGTTTACCAATCATCCTGCAAATTCTTACATAGTAGGATGCTAATACAATGTTCTCAATAATCAATCTAATAATGTGAAGAAGAACCATGTCTGTGCTTGAAAAAATATTCAGTCTTTTGAAATTAGGACTGAGTTACCCAGACTATTCTAGCAGGAAATCTCCATCACAGGACTGCAAATTAAGGCATCCCTTTGTTTACTTTTTCTCTGAACTCTTCGGTGTTCAGTGCCCTAACCTGAAGAGGTAAGGCATAAATTATGTTCCTCCTAAGACTGCTTTGTCACCAGATGCAGGTTTAAATATAGGAGCCCAGAACCTCTGTTCTGGTTAAATATGCAAGCCATTATAATATAATGTATCAGAAACATTTTGGCCTCCAGAGATAAAGTAAGACAAAAAAGAAAAGGATGGTTTGAGGGTCAGTCAAGAAAGAGAGCATGAGCTGTAAATCTCAGTCTTTCATAGGCACCTATGTCAAGACGTTAGAGAATCTTGACAGGTGTATCACAAGGAGAGTAAATCACAAGTAGGTCATATGACTGATTGAATGGGAATAGTCATATTCCAGAGATGGACGCAAACTGCCTGTTTGTGTAAAGGAATGAAGTCTTGTTAATCTTGAAAATTTAAACTCAGAAATTTTCTACCATAATTCAGTTCTTGAAGAATGCAATGTTACATTGAGTCACTCTTCCATAAATATTACCATATTAATGACCCATATCTGACGTTTCAGAGAAAGGTGGAATCCCAGTTGTATGCCGTTAGTTCATCTCTATGTCCTCCAATATCACCCAGGCCAGACATTAGCATAGTACAATCTTGGAAATATTTGAGTCTTTTTTAATAGATGATTTTTTGGAAAAAGTTTGAAAAATTATTTGTGGTATTTCAGAAATAGTTTCTGTGAGAATATTTGAAATAGTTATCATTTTATGGCCCTACATAGACGAAATTTTTTAGAATTGCAATTTTGAATGTAGAAGTATAAAATATTTGTTTATTAGAACAAACGTGGCATTCATTTTGCTGCCATAAATATTCTGTGCTACAACACAGATTGAAAACTATGTAAATCATCAGATTCTGCTATTAAGTTAGAGTCAGTTGAGATAACTGGATTTTAACTAGTGTGACTAAAAAAAAAATCCCTTCTTAAATAGAAAGCTTTTGTAGGTAAGCAGAAATAGTCATTCATTTAAAAGACTAAGTAGCGGCTAAGAGCTTCAGGGAATTTGCAAAATTTCTGCCACATGCTCTGAGTACTTGACAGCTTGAACCACCCAAGCAAATGTAGTCTACGGAATGGATACCCAGCAAGTATAGAAAAGCAACATGATCTTCAAAATGGGCTATGTAAACGAAGTAAGGAGTGACAGATAATGATATTCAAGCAACAGATCTTCACTTGCTGTTTTTCATTCTTTTTTTAATTATCATGTTTCAATAGAGTAGACAGTTAGATTCATAGAGGTACAAATTAAGATTGAAATTTGCAGTCCTGATGACACCTGTGAACACGAAGTTCTCAAAAAGAAGGAGTTCCAAATATGGCATTTAGTTTTGGGGATTTGGTCTTTGCCAATAACAGGTAGATAAATGGCAAATAAATGGTAGATTTTATGAAAAAGAGGCTTTTTAGTGGGTTTTTGTTTGGGGTTTTTTCTTGGTAATGATGTGTATAATAATAATACTATTGTCTAGTTTGGTAACTAGTAGCCATGAATTTCATACAGAAGAATTCACTCTTTGAATTATGAGTATGTTTTCTGGTGTAGGTATGAGTAATTCTTCTGTAAGTCCCAGATAGTAAGCAGACTATCTAAAAAAACACATCTTTTATTTCTAGTAGCAAAAGTACAAGAGCAGATAAACAAAGTTTTTTCTGTTTCATGGTAATTCATCTCTGCTAGTTTACACAGTTTCTGCCAGTTTTTGAATATGTGCATTCCTAAACTAAGATTTATGAACATCATGAGGAACACATGCAGTGCAGCTGATGTTTGTCATTATCTGTTTTATACATCATCAAAATCATGATGTAGGAGTGTCATGTTATGGTACTGTACTGCCACATTTAAAAGATGGATATTTTAAAAGATGGATCATTTAGGATATTTTAAAATATTTTAATAGACTTCCTACCTCTTAATTGAGAAGCCAATTTACCACATCCTGTTTAGATGGAAAATTTCAGGATATTGCTGTAACATGAAAATTCAGTTTTGCATCCCACCTAGTAGAACTCCTTCATATTCCTAAATGCTTGCCTGTCAGAATACATTATATGAAGAAACAGGAGATGCAGACTGATATTTCAGGGTATTCACCAGTGTACTACCCACTTCATGGTTGTTAGGGCATTTGCCACCTATTTTGTGTTTTGAAAAGATAACTTTCTTTTTAAATGATGTGCAGAAATGCAAATTAAAATAGACTCATATAGTTGTGATGACACTTTTTCCAATTTGTTACAGTCTTCGCAATATTTTGTATTTTTCTTCAAGCATAATTTTGAAGGCATTTAAATATAAGAGACACTAAACTGTCATTTAAAAAAAGTGTTTTGGTGAAGCACTGGAAGGCCTAAAAGACTCAAGCAAGAGTAGGCAAATGAAAGGAACCAAAAGTTTATAGTTTCACACGAAATATTTTATATACTTTTAATTTAAAGTAATAATAGTACTGGATTATTGTACTGAGGGTACTACAATCCTACTGTACTTTGTACTAAGGGTACAAAGTCTTGGAAAATGAAGATTACAGAATCTGCTGCATAGCTCACCTTGGTAGGACACCATTCAATTTTACAATATTTTATGCTGTAAAAACAAAAATAAGTAATGATCCAGAGATTCTGTAAGACAATACAATTCCCTTAAACTCAATACAGGATAAAAAATAGAAATCTTATTCTTTTTCTAATGGAAAGAAATGCTGGTTTATAATTGCAGTATACATTTGTATTTACTACAGACAACATACCTTATCCTTTAAAGTATCTTAAGAACAGTTTAAGCCTCTTTTAAGTTACCAAACCTAGGACCTCTTGTACAAAACTGTGCCATCACATCAGCATGTAAGTGCACTCTGCATAAAAAAGGATGGGGATTGATTTAGGCTACACTGCAGAGCCAACCCCAGGCTGAGAGTAGCTTTATTCTCTGCTTGTTTTCTCAGCTTTTTATTCATTTGCAATGAGGGAGTGTGGTGCTTTTTTGAAAATGACTCTCTTGATGAGGCCTCTGATTGTAAAGTACTTTCAAACTGGGAACTTCACCACCTTTGTTGCTGAGTGGATAACTTTTCCATTAAAAAATGTGAACCTGGTTTCCACCAGCCCCTTTTCTCCTTCTCATTATTGTTCATGTTCATCGAAAGCAACTTTCCATACCAGACCACTCACGGGAAGATAGCAAAAAAAAGGTGCCCATATTCCAGAGCAATTGCATGATAGCAACCAATATTTTCATTGCCAGATAGTACTAATAGCAATTATCTAAAAGCAACTTGAGCATTTATCTACTCCACTTCATCTCTACAGATCTCCTATAGACTTCCAATCCCCAATTTCATCTTTTTACAGTATCCGTACAGCCAGTATGCAGACATGAAACGATTCAATGAAATTTAGTTCCAAAACTATCTTAATGACAGACTTTTAGTGAGAATTTGCCCCTGGAAATGTTATCATTTCTGCAGACTCACTACCCACAGTACTTCCGCTCTTCTGATGCTTCTGACTAGTCCAAGCCCAAGTTGACTAACTCTCTTGGTCTCTCAGAAATAGAGCCATTCCCTTCCTCATGAAAATTGGTTGGTTTTTTTTCATCGTGATTTGGAATTTACCTCTCTTATACACTAACTGTTCTTCCTACGATACTATGGCTGTAGCTGTCAGATCTTCAAATCAATGGTAATTTACCAGTGAAAAAAAAGATAGATACTTAACATTTTAGCAAAAGTTTGGGCAATATTTAGCACTTGAGTGTTAAAAGAAGTGAGAATTCAAATTGTCAGCACTTAGCACTTTCATTCATATTCACTAATCTCAGGAAATTATGTCCTGAGAAACCAGCACATACTTAAAATTAAAACAGGCTGTTTAAAAAGGAGTCTGCATGGCATCATATTTGTCAGTATTCAAAGTAGAGCTTGATTATTTTTCTTTTTCTTATTAGATTGGTAGTTGTATCTTGTAATAATTTATTGCTTCTTTGTTTGCAGCATCCCAGGACAGAACCTCTCACAACCCAATATTGGAAGACGTTCCCAAACTCTGTCAAATTTGTATGTCAGATTATATTATACATTATAAATTACAGCAGCAGATGTTCTTTTAAAAAGTTGTAGTTTCTTTAAATGATCTAGCTGATGCAACTTTTTGAGTCACTGTGGTGAGAGACAAAATTGATGACAGGCTGATTTAGTGGTGCACTTTTTAACCAACAGTTTGGAGATATTAGGAGGTTGTCAGAAAGATACCAAGAGAGGTAAAGAGATCAATTTCAAAAGTAGCTTTAAATTAAAAAATAATGGGTATCTTTCTTTGAAAACTTTTTTATAGCTGGGAGCACCTCAATGGAAAATGAGCCATAAACAAAAATTTCATTTAGCATTATTTTCATTTATTTTCTTAGACAGATGATTTCTGGATGCCCAGTAACCTGCTAATTTTCTCAGAAAAGTGAAATGTGAACGTTTCTTGGTGAACATATTAACCAGTTAGGTTTTTTAAATATTTCATCAATCCTGGAAACCATAACAACAATAAAAGATGCCTATCAAGCCAATAGACAGAAAAATGTCTGGTTTGACAGGTAAATATTTTAAATAAAATGTGTAATTGTCATTGAAGAAATAGCAATGAATATAGAAAACTACAATTAAAATATTTTCTTTTCAAATGTGTTGCAAAGTAAATTATTGTGCAGGGAATGTTAATTAAAATATGTTTATAATTTCAAAAGAAGAAATATTCTAATCACAAAATGCTGGCATGGAAGATGGATTATAGATAGATTGATAACATGTGATGCAAGACAGTGAAGTTTCCAATGTTATAAACAATCCATGCCTTAATAATAATATTTGGAGGTCCAGTGTTTTTCTCTGCAAGGAAAAGGTCTACTCAAGCATAAAAAAAAAATTTAAAAAAAAAAGAGAACTGAGATCTGTTAGAGAATTTTACTCCTGGGTGTTTCCATGTAGTGGCTTAAATTGCATGATTCTTTGTCCCAGGTACTATTTCCATAACTAAAAGTTGTTCAATTCTTTTCATTACAAGAACTATTTTTTCAGCGTGCTATAGCTTTGTCAAAATTTAGCGACCTTACTCAAACCCTACCCAAATCTCAACCTGAAATTTGGCACTTCAGTATTTTGCTTCAAGCTAATGATTCCTAAATATTTGTGCATGCATACATGCATGAGTATAATAAAAAAAATAATGTAAAATGGAGCTGCTGTTTCTAAAACAAGCAGAAGGTAAAACCCTCCAAGAAAACAAACAAACCCCTACTTCATTTGGGTCATGTTAAAAAATTACTGAATTAGTGCAGTTCATTTTTCCAGGTGCTCTAGTACAGAGCAGCTCATGGTCCTGTCAAGAGTTACAGGTAAAACATATTTGATGTACACACTGAAATTTGTGTATGATTAACACGGTTACAAGACTGTGAAAAAAACCCTGAGTTCACATGCAATCAGGGTTCTTCTTTCTGGGCAGTCCATCTCTAATCTTAGAACAGAATGTCTCCTTCTAGATCTCTCAGTACTGTCCCCTTTTGTTTGACAGGCAATGTGGGCAGAGGTGGGCATGGTCTGACTGAAGTAAGAATTTGCACAGAATATGCAAATATAGCCAAAATGTGGAGGAAGGTAGCAAAAGCTTGAACAACATATTTACAGAGGGGAATAGGGTCAGTATGAAGATAGTTGACAATTGCAAAGGGAAACCTGAAGGACAAGTGGGCTGGGCATGACCAGGAAAAAGCAAGGAGGAAGAGAGAAATGAGACAAAAAGGCAGAGTAGACTGATCATTTTGTTGTACAATTCGGGTTGAAAACTGGTGTCCAGAGACCCTCACACTTCTGCAGTTAAAAAGTAAGCATTGTGTTAATCATTTCATACTTGGACCATGATTGGTCCATGAAAAGAGTGATTACTGTGTTGACTTCTGATATCAGAAACTTTGTAGCTTCAGAAGTCTTCTTAACATCAAAGTCCATTTTTAGTTTTGGATTTTTTTAGTTAGAAATTGTTTGAAACATGAGATGTTTGTTTTCTCAGTTAATGAATCAAAATATTTAACTATACTGTATTTCCTAAAATATTGCAATTAATTCTTTGGCCTAAATGCATAATTATGCAGTTCCTCACTATACAATCCGATTTGATGTCTTCCAGAATAACTGCATCTTTTTCAGTTAAATAAGTAACTTCTCTATGCTGCAGGTTCTCATCTGCAGAGCAGGAATAATCTATCTAGCTAGCTAGCTAGCTATTCTATCTATCTTCACAAAGTTCTGTGAAGATTAATTTTATAGCCTTCAGATGCCGTAGTAATTGAATGAAGATGCAGAATAGGAAATCTGTCTTGAATACTAAAAAAAAAAGATCACACTTTGAATAACCAGTCAAATATTGAATAATCATTCATTAAAAGAGGCAGAGACTGTATAAAAACAGATAGGCTCAAGTAAAGAACCTATTTGGGTCACCTGTTCCATAAAGAACCTATGCTCAAGTAAAGAACCTAAAGAATCATCATGATACATGCAAAAAGGGGCCACATTAACAGTGCTGAAACTATAATAGTTTTAGCATTAGAAGAGTTTGATTTCATTTGTATTATCTCTTTTATAACCTCAAGGGTATTATGCTATACTTCTGTCTCTGCATGAAGAACATATATGACCCACTATAGCAGGGCAAATGTTTTGAATTCTTACTTTTACTTACATTTCCATCATGTTACTGTGAGTTCAGAAAGGACTGTTTCTATGATTTTACTTGTTTAAAATTGCATGTAAATATTGTATAAAGCACAAAAATTAGTCTGGCCTTCCTTTTCCAGCTTTATTTGATCCATCACATCATACTTCAGTCTCTGTTTGTCTGTATTTTAAGGGAGTGGAAACAACTAATGTGTAAAAGAAAAAAGAGGGTTGAAAGGTCAAGTACTAATACCAAGTAAGGAACAGACATATGGGAATGTTAAAGTATTCCCTGTGCACTACCTAGAAAGTGATGCAATGCTTTGTATATGAGTCCATGTTCATGCATGCATGTAGTGCATTTAACAGAAGAAAACAGTGAACGGTAGGCTTATTTAACTATATGCCAGTGCCCTCTGCTTAAACACAAAAGATGGGAAAGTGTACCATTAAGTATGTTTGAAATGATGCAGCTGGAAGCACAGTAGTGCTCTTTCTAATAATATATCTGTATTCCTACAATTATAATCTTCAGCCTACACCTACTGCCATGCAGGAGTTACAGCAACTCTTTGAAGTTTCATTAATGCAGGATTGAGCAAACCTATTTGCTATAAATTCTACTGTTCTTCATTTATGCTTATATAATGCAACCTCTTTTGCATCCTTCTACAATTTGCCATAAAGATGATATAAATGGCTACACTGTGAAATCAAGCATAATCTTTTTGTTCACTAACCTATAGATTATTCATATCTCAAGACTGCTTAATCACATTCAGATTACAATAGAGTTGAATAATAAATAAAACTTTCAAATATTTTGGCAGGACACATGCTCTCCCATCCGTTATACATCCCAGAGTGTTCATGTATGGCTGTCCCCTCTGCTGTGCTGTTAACCACACTTAAGCAGAGATTGTGCTATCTCCAGAAACATGCTAAGAATCATTAGCTGGCTCAGCGTCCCCCAAGCCTGTGCTGTGCCATCACCCCATCACCAACGACATTACTATCATTGCCACTTACTGTTCTTGATATTTTCATACCACCTAACTTCACATACTGCTCAGTATTTTGTAGCACTCATCATCTAAATGATGTAAAATCCACCATCCAAGTGCTTCAAAATATATATGTAATATACATATATATACCCCCATGTAGGCTGTAGGCAAGCAAAACTGAGACAGCCAAGACAGAGTGACTGAGCAGAAGGCTGGGATGCAGAGTAGGAGTCCAGAATAGTCTTCTTGAAAGCAGAGATCAGACATAACCATGGACTAGGTAAATCCTTGGCCAGAACCAGTGGTAAGAATGTTCTTATTCCTGTACTTTCTAGAAATCTGTCCAATATCACTGAATAGGACTGAATCCTTCATCTCTTTACTCAGGTTTTTGGCTGATTTGGGTTGGGGTAGAATTAAATTTCTTCACAGTGGCTAGTATATGACTGTGCATTGGATTTCTGCTGCACACAGGGATGCACATATAAAGACATATTTTTATTATTGCTTAGCAGTGCTTACACAGAACCAAAGCCTCTTCTGTGGCCCGTACTGCCACGCTGTCAAGGCAGCTGGAGCTGCATGGGAGACTGGGAGGAGGCACAGCTGGGACAGGTGACCCAAACTGACCAAAGGGATGTTCCATACCGTATGACATGATGCTCAGTATATAAAGTGGGAGGAAGAAAGATGAGGCAGGCATGGGGAACACACATTTGGAGTGATGCCGTTTGTCTTCTCAAGTAATTGCTATGCACGCTGGGGCCCTGCTCTCCTGGAGATGGCTGGACACCTCCTGCCCATGGCAAGCAGTGAATTATTTCCTTGTTTTGCTCTGCTTGTGTGCATGGCTTTTGCTTTTCCTATTAAACTGTCTTTATCTCAACCCATGAGTTTTCTAGCCTTTGTCCTGATTCTCTACCCAATCCCTCTGGTGGGGCAGTGAATGAGTGGCTGTGTGGGGCTTGGCTGCTGGCTGGGATTAAGCCACAACATTCTATAGCATTTATGGCTACTTGAATAAAAGGTTAATATTGTAAAAATTCTTTGCCTTCTTAGTATTAGTATTGTTTAAAGGATAGCATAAACTGCTTTCTAAAATTTTTTTTAAAAAAATAAATGGTACAGGACATCAACAGATCCAAACGGAGTTTATTGTGGAATGTAGTATTCCTTAAAAGTTCCCACAATTTAGGTGGACCTTTCCATTTTTTTAAATTTATTTGTGGGCATGGGGGTTGTGGGGTTTTAATTTGTTTGTTATGCTCAAAATAGTCATGAGAGAGAGCAAAGAAACTTGTCTGAGCATGTTCATTGTAAAGTTTTTCACAGATTTTTCAGTGCTCTTATATTAAGCTAAATTCTTATTTAATTAACAAAATATAACATGGTTTAACTTCTAAGTTGTCAGTGAGCATCATGGATTTAGCTATAAAATCTTAGTAGCTACCTTTCTAGAGTTCAAGTGACCCTTATTGTCCCTGCTATACCACTCTGGTGTGAACATTGTCCCATAATCAATATGCAAATCACAAAGAGTAGATGATACTAACTAGGCAGCCATTCCCATAATCATAGACTCACTTGTGAAAAGTTGTTGTTGGAAAACCAAAAATATTAAGTGCAAGAGGACAAGAAATGAGAATCTCATCAGATTCCACATCCAAAATCTGTCTTGAGCATATTCCTAGCCTAGCAATCAATTTCAGGCAATCAGCATTGGCAGATTTTTAAGGCTACAGTAAAACAGGATGCTATTGCATGTTCTGTGCTCAGAAACAGTAACTCTGCTTCAATTGGGTTTTAAATGTCTTCCTAGTCCTGACATAATCCTAGCTGCAGGCTTTATTGAACCAACTGGTGTTTATTTTGAAACTGACATCTTAATTCCCATAATCTGACTGCTCATTGTAGGTCATTATCTCAGCAGCAATGTACTGACCACTATACAAAGAGGTGGAAAGAGTAAAGAACCTTTAAATGATATGTTAAAAGTCATGCAGTTTTGTTTGAATTACTGTGAAAGTTGTATTCATGTTTCTGTTGTCAGCTCCACTCATCAGTTGTTTGTAACTATGCTAGAAAAGATTCTCTCCTGGCTGGAGCCCAGCAGATTGGTGCTCAGCTTGAGAGGAACAGTATTATTTAACTTTGAAAATATTTATTGATTCATGTTTTAATTAGTGGTAAAAAACATTTTGTTTATTTTCAGAACATTTTCCCCCTCACATTTAAGGGCAAATTCTACTAATTTTGTGTTTCACTTGCATAAAGGTGACATTTTCATAGATGCTTGCTTGGCACAAGGCAGAATCATGTACTTGGTATCCTGCCCTTGCTTTTTGAAAGATCCAGAATTGGCAGCTATGGTTACGCGTAGGGGGTTTTTGCTCTCTCTATAATTTGCTACCCAGATCAAATATGGAAATTTTTAACCCATATTTTGTGGCTTTATTGCATTTTTGCATTTGTAGGTGTTTCTCGTGTAATATGCTTTGTTCTGACATTTAAACACAGAACAGATATGTTTAAAATGCTTATGCCTAAAATACTATTCATCATGTTTCTAAGTTCATACAGTGCATTCCAGTGAATAGTTAACATTTTGGGTCCCAAAATAATCTCTACAATGTACCATTTGATGTAGAAGCCAGGAAAAATGGTGGCAAGTAAATCCAGGTTTAAATGATACTGCATTATGATCCAAAATCATGCATCTCATCTATCTCAGCAGCATTCAGATGAGGAACTTTTAACAATGTCACTAATGTTACTGGTGCTTGCAATGAATATTAAGTACTGATAGAAAGTATTAATTATTTTCATTGCAAGCTTGAAAGTTGAAGCAGTGCTATTTTATATCACAAATGCTTTAGCATCCAGCACTACTTCTGAAACATTAGAACTGGACAAAATATTCATGAAGAAGGTAGCATTTATATGTTTTCAGCAACAGCAAACACAAAAATAAATCTATTTTCTAATCCGCAATTGATTTAGAAGAAAATAATGACATTTTCAAATTTCATTATTCATGATGCAGTTATTTCCAGAAACTTGAGAAATGTGTCCTCTCATACCCATGTTTTCACTTGTGAATATTAAAAGACCCCAATGAACTATATAGACAGTGGGAGCTAGCAAGATTTTGCACATTAAAATCATTCACATCAGACAAATATTTTTAACCAGTCTTTATGCATTGGAAAACTTAAGCTCAGACAAGTGAAGGTATGTGCTTTGTATATCACAGGTATGAACACTTCCAAAGAAGCTCTGGTATTTTGTGTTGTATTGTCACAGCCCACAGCTAATTATCTTGTTTCTTTGCTGATTGTTTCCAACAGAGAACAGATGAAAGAAAAGTAAATATATATTCCCAGTTTCCAAACCACAGTGTCCTGCATTAATTAATTTGTGGCTATTTAAGTACATGTATTAGGATGTGAAATGCAAAGCTCCATTTCACGGACCAACTCCCCTGATGGGGTGTCATTCTCTAGCAGAGAAACAGAGCTGCTAACCAAGAGTTATAGGGTTTCTTCCCTTCTCCACTGCTATGAAAAATAAAACAGATGACCACACAAGACTCGCCTGGACAGCTGTTTACAGACCATACATTAGGTGAGTTGGATGCAATGCTGAGAGTGCCTGCAGAGAAGTTCGGTCAACCCTGGATGCATTTTGAGAAATTACTGTCCCCAAATGCCCATTTACAGGAGAGGATTATCTCAGCAGCAATGGTGCCAGAGTGGCTGGTGTATCTTCTCAACCACCACTGCATCTTCTATGAGAGAATTGTAGAGCAAAAGCCAGGGTGCTTGATGACCATCTTCAGAGATCCTATACTCACGAACAGTCTAATTGTCAGTAATACCTTTTAGATCATGAAATCAGTCTCAAGTTTTCAGTGCTTTGCTGGAAAAACTTTGTGAGTTTGAGTTAATTCATTAATATATTACTCTCATTTTGACCCACTGGGTGAGAATCCCTCTTAAACAAATAGCCTCACTCAAAATTCTTTAGATTCAATTTTTAATTTTTTTTTTCATTGACAGCAAAACAAGAAAAAAGAGTGTAGCTCTCTTCCTCATCTGGAAGAACAATAACAGTTCTCGAATCTTTCACTTGCTCATCACCCCACTTCAACCTCAGATAATTCTAACATTCTGTTACTACCTTTGCCTAGCAGTGAGGTTCCAAAACAACCATTTGAATTGTTTCTCTCCCCACAGATCGAAACATATCTATTATCCATAGCATCACCAGCCTTTGTCAGCCAATCTGTCAGCTATGAAGTCATAAACTATAGCATACAAAATTATTTTTGTTCATACTTCTTCACTATTATTTAAAAAATAATTAAAATATTTATTTCAATCAGTATAAATAAAAATTTGCATCTAGTACTTCTTGCAGTGAGATTCCTTTTATTCCACCATAAATCTCTAATGGTGGTGATGGAATGGCATAATCATGGGGATTACAGCATGTCTGACTAGAAACAAATACTATGACTTACAGTTTAGAGTTTCCTCTAAGTGAAGACTTTAGATGACAGAAAGGGTTATTTTGTATCTTTGAATGTTGCATATTTTAGATCTGCTGTGTATTTCCAAGCAGTTGCACATCTAATTAACCCAAAAATAACAAATAATTTTAACCTGCAGGCCTATACAGGCTCTGTCTCCATTTGTGCTGATGTTTATGTTCTGTTACTGCTGCTGTTCCTGGAAAAGAAGTTAAGATTCACTAGGTTCATCACAGCATCACCAGACAGACAAGCAATATATATGTATGTACATTTATCAAACCCTTAAAGCTGGCTAAGCAGCTTGCCTGCACTGCAGGCAGGATGTTCTTGATATTCACATGTGCTACTGAATCATTAGGGACATCTTTCTATACTTCATCTGCTTACACGAATCAAGGCAATCTCCATTAATCCCTTCCTGTAAGATCCACACCAATCATCCAAACATGGATCCCAGTCATGGCAGTTCTCTTCACCAGCTTTGGTATGAGTTTATCTTTAGCGACTACAGGAGACCACAACTACATTCAGTAGTAAAATGACCCTACTGGTTCCTTGTGCAATGACATTAACAATGACATTACCAGATACATGATTAACCCAAAGTCATTAAAGTAGAGGATTTTATTTGCTTTTTCATCTATCCCTTGGGAAAGAATATGAGTCAAATAAATCTTAGAAGTGCTTCTCTTCCTCTAATTTATCCAGATAATGATTTAGCATATGAAGTTTCATCACATTTTGCTAATTTCATTCCTTTGTATCTTGATGCCTTCCTGTGGAACATTTTGATTATGAATTTCTGTCTTACATCCTAAGAAAATTTCAGAACAAAATGGGGTTTTTTGGTCAGTGCTATTAATGGAAATAGTGAGAAGCATCAGGTCCTACTCAAGCCTCAGGGAAAACTGTTAAACTCTTAATTTAACCATTTGTTTTCTGTACAGATCACTCTTTTTTTCTCTTTTATTAATCCTACATAGCTTTTACTCATAGGTAAGATAACCTCAAATGGTTTACATAACCTACTACATTTCCACATGAAAATGAGTGTGATTTTCAGTTTGTTGGAATTCAGTGGCTTGGAGAAAGTCTGCATTGTCCTTTGTGTCCTGCTAACCCTAACTATTTTCTCAAGTCCTAGAAGCCATTGATCCATTGTTTTTCTTTCTCTATATTCTCTTTTTCTAATTTTTCCATATGTTTCATTATACCTCCTCTTCTGTTCCAGAGTGCTAAATTCTGTCTTCTCAGTCCTTTCCTCCTGATCCTAGTCACATTTCTTTCCCAAGCCAAAATCCAGACTTTGCCTTATAAACCATGTAGCCTGGTGGAAAGCTTATTTATGTCACACACTTTAATATCACAGATGAAAAAATTATTCAGCAAGTTTCTCTTCTGACATTGATGCCATCTGAATTTTGTTTATGAAGTGATATACCTGAAGACTGTTCAAGGTCCTTTAAGAGTGTGATTAGCTCCTTGTGGCACAAGTATTCTAGGACTATGGTAACTTTATAAAATTTAGGTAATATATGAAGAATAATAAATGTTAAAGAATTCTGAGAAAAAAATTTCCTGGTTATTTCTTAAGCCTGTGAATGCTTGGCCTCTTGGATTTACAAAATGAAGAAGGAAAAAATGTGAATTAACATTAGTCTGCATATATTTGTATAGAGGCAATGCTTGCATGCATAGGCATATATATATGCACATACATATACATACAAATATAGAGGTATATAAATCTATGATATTCCTAAACTAGTTACTCCAAAGCAGTTAGCATGTATAACATGGATTTCCATGAGGCGTCACACAGCATTCAGAGAACTAGGTAAGAAACTTCTATATAATTCACAGCTCTGTATGCAGCCAAAGAAAGAAAAGATCAACTCTATCATGTCTTTCAATTTATTTATCTACTGAATATAGTTTCATTATTAAAGCCCCAACATCTGGAAGGATATTTTTAATAAGAGTAAATTAAATATTCTTTGCCAATGAAATGCACGGTCAAGAACACACTGCAGAAATTGTGTGTCTTTTCTGCTGCTAGTAATGTAATTGTAACAGTTAGTGAATTGGGTTGTTTAATGCAGTACAGGATGTATCATTTTACCATATAATTTATTATTCTAGCTTAAATACAGAACTGTTGATAATTTGGTCTGTAGTTAACCCGGAGGAAATCTCCAAGGTAGCCACTCACCTCCCCTTTTGTTACCAACACAACAGTTGAAAACACCTGAACCTTAAAGGTGAAATAAAAGAGCAAGGCATTGTCAGCAGTAACCCCTTCTTCAGAGACATATTTCTTGTGATGCTATAACAGGAGGATTCTCCTGAACTTCCAGGCATTAAATGTGCTAACTCTAAACTTCTCAGAGACATACAGATGAAGGCTACAGCTGTAATCAGAAGACATCAAGTGTATGATTTTGGTTATTTTGTATTTCTGTTACACAGTCAATATAATTGTGATTTCTTTTGACTTGGAAACATCTTATTTGCACTATGTAAGTTAAAATGTTTTAGCCAACGTAGAACATTTGGAGGAATATCTGTATTCACTCTCATGGGATGAAAGGGGACTGAAAACATCATGCAGTGACATGGACTACTATAGTTTAATTTTATCATAGAAGCATGAAACAAATGGAAAGCCTGGCAATATTTTGAATTTCCACTGAACAACGATACGAAAGCCTTGGATTTCAAATACATATGACAATGTTGCTTTGCAAAAAACAAAATACAACCTTTTTCAAAGGAAAAAAAAGTGTAGAAAAGAAAGAGCATGCAATAAATCCATGTTACCAAAAAAACCAAAAAGCATGATTTGTTTGTTACTAAATATAGGGCAATTCTCTCAACAAGGTTTCAGACTTACATTTATTTTTACCAATCTTGTGATCTCTTTAGAATAAAAATTGGATGTCAAAACTAGAACAATACAAAATTTAAAACAAATATTTTCTAAAATAATTTTCACTGAATGCTACTAACTTTGAACTCAGGAGACTGCAAATCAAAGAGAACATTTGTTCTTCAACAGATCATTTGTTCTTTCCCCTTAAGTTTGCTAATATTTTTCACTCTGCATTCTTTCTCCATTTAACTCCTCTATTGAAAAATAAAACTCAAGTTACCACAGTATTTAGTTATTACTATGAAAGCTTGGATTTACTTTATAAGGTTTCCTGTCTAAGGCATGTCTTTTCAGTTCTATTTTATACAGTTCATTCTGAAGAGAACTCTGTTTTGGGATAACTGGGCCAAAAAGACATCCTTTGTGATCAAGAAGGTACTTCTAAAGATGTTATTTCATTACAAAATATTGCCACACATGAAATACAGAGTTTTGGATATTCACAGAAGTTGCTAATCAGAATTGGTTAATATTGCTTTTATAAGTATTTAAGTAAATTTATATTCTGGATCTATCTCTACATTTAGAATATCACAACAGCTTTTACTATCTGAGTCCTAAACATTTCTTCAAAGTCTTCATAATTTTATTAGAATATTTATATTCATATTCATTGGAAGGCAGCTATTTAATATTATAAATTAGCATGCCTTCCAGCACAAAGGATGAAGCCATCTTTAAAAAACATCAACAATGCTCTACTTTTATTCAGTTGCAGTTGTCTTAAAAAGAACTAACGTCTTCCTCCAACTATATATTATTTTTTAAATGCTGTAAGAAAGAAAATGATGTTTAGTCCCTCTTTTTTTTCCATTTCTCATTAAATTTTTTCCCATGGTGTTGTGAAGATTCATGCTATCTGACAGATATATATATAATACAGTCAATTCTAGAGAAGCCAAAAATTATATAGGTCATCTCTCCTTCTTTCCACTTTGTAATTAAAATCTCATTTTAAACCCAAGCTTTTCATTTTAAGAGTAGTCATCTAGTTTTTATAGCAATATAGCATAATTCAGAATACTCAGCATTCCCACAGTGAATGCAGAAATATGTCTTGAGTTAGTCCATAAATGCCCTCTGGTGACTATCTCAAAAAATGCAAGCAATTTTCCTTTGATATCACTCTTTTCAATAAGCAGCACAGTAATTCAGCCAACTATAGCTGAAATTATAACAGAAAATAAGAAAACAGCAATTTTAGAGATGAAACTCCTATGCTTACTAGGTTTTCTTTATGTTCTGTTTTGTTTGTCAGGCCTGCGGTTTTAATGGGAAGCAATGGCAACACAAACCTGATTCAAGTCTCAGTTCTCATAGTCTTAAAATGTTGTCACAAGACAGATATGATACATAACTTTAATCTATTCAAGTAACAATTCAAAAAATAAAGATGAGGCCAACAGATCAAAGAGGATACAATACTGAGAATTTAGAAATCAGAAAAATTGCCCATAAACTAAACATAAAAACATTATTTTAACTATAAAAAGGCTTATATAAAGGTCAGACTGATAAACTCTATCATAAATTTTTGTTCTTTAGGTTGTGACAAAATTACTGAATTTGATACCATTTCACCACCTGTGTATAGAGAGAAGTTAAAGTTATGGTTTGTTGTTACAGACTGTCCAGACTACATCTCCTGGATTTTATCAATCTGGTAAAAACAAAGATTTGAAAATTTTATTTGAAAAGCTTGTAGGATTGATAGAAAACACTCCAGCTTATAAACATGCAATGCATACTATTTGATTTGCTCACTCAATTGGAAATTTTCCTCGAAAGGGTTCTTCTAGTTGACATCTCATTCAAGGCTGTTCTAGAAATATTTGTGAGAGGAGGTCAGGATAATCTTTCCCAGTTTAAAAAGTCAAAAGGCACACAGAGTGAAGGCAATGGCTCAGAACTACCAATAGTTAAGAAAACTAAGAATTTCAGAAGTTGGAAAGGTTGAGGTAGCAAAATATGTCATTTGCCACTTGATGACCTAGTTTTAAAAAAAATAATTTACTGTCTTATTTCCCAAAACTCATTGGGACATTCAGTAGAATGTATTAGGGCACCAAATAATACATGTCTCATGATCACATTAAAAACATTATAGCTAAACATTGCGTGCCCTAACACAAAATAAAAATTAAAAAATTCAGGTTACTCCATGCTTGTTGAATATTTTTCCCTAGGAGTATGAGGCACGTAATTTAAAACAATATAAAACACTGTGAATTTTCTGAGAGCGAAACAAGATAGCCTGAGTGCATCCAGAAACATTACAGCAATGAGTTCATGGAAGCCTTTTGTAGTAATTGGTTTGATCCAAAATATCTGTATTGAAAGATAATCTCAAATTAACAATAGCCTTAAACCCATTATAATAACACATGATAATGTGATAGAATAAATATATAAACAAAGAAAAATTCACACCTTGCAATTCAATTCTATTTGAGAAACCTGACCGAGAATAAAAAAAGCATTGTTTTTCTGTGAGTTAGCAAAGAAATGCTCATCTTTTACAATGCTCTGATAATATGCCTAGAGAATAACAGCACTCAACAGTCACATTGAGTACAGATTTGATTTGCTACATTATCTCAAATGCATCATTAAACAGTGAAAATCATGTCTTAATAAAGACATCCTAGCTGTGTCAACAACTTAATCTTAAGAAAAAGGTTTGATTTTTACTGTGTGTGACAATATGCCAAATCATGATGTTTCTTAAACACAAGATTTACTATACTCAAAGTGTTCCTAAATCTAAATAAGTCCAGACAAGTAGTTTGTTTCATCAACATAAGCACTGTCATGAGAGACCAAAAAAATAAAGCAACTAACCAACTAAACCCAAACCTCTCCCTCTCCCAAACCCCCAAAACTATGCCTATACTATTGTAAGTACAAGTGGTAACAGAGATGGCGTGTGTTAACTTTCACTATTTTAGAAGCTAGCTGTATTACGAAAAGGGCTCAATAAGCCTTAGTATTGATTGAAAAAATAAAATAAAATAGTTCACGTAAGTACCCCATAACTATTCCTTTGACTAAGAAATAAAATGTATTTGCTTTAGGAGTCTCTGTGTTACCTAGTGTCTGTCATAGGCTTGAGACATTGGAATAGGTGGAACCCTTCCAACCCAAGCCATTCTATGATTCTATAATTCACTGTTTGCATGGGAGACAATTGTAATAGGTAGGCAGAGAGATCTAAACCTTTCAAATGCACATAGAAATAGCTTCTGTAGCCATGAATAAAATGTATTTGCTTTAGGAGTCTCTGTGTTACCTAGTGTCTGTCATAGGCTTGAGACATTGGAATAGGTGGAACCCTTCCAACCCAAGCCATTCTATGATTCTATAATTCACTGTTTGCATGGGAGACAATTGTAATAGGTAGGCAGAGAGATCTAAACCTTTCAAATGCACATAGAAATAGCTTCTGTAGCCATGAGTCACTGTCGTCTTTTTTTTTCCCTAGTTTCTCACTTTTTAGGTACATTAACAAGTTTCAGAAATTTCTTTATGTTTGCAGTTTCTATCATCTCCTATGTTTTTGTTACATATCTCCCTTATTGTGATGCTGATGCTGATAAATAAAACTGCTTATTGGATATGGCAGGTGGAATGAAAACATTCCATATAGACTGTAGCCACTGGAAATGGTCAATAGCTTTATTTTTACATTGCATGTATTTTTGGTGTGGCATTGTTACAGACAAAGAAACCCTGCCCAGTATGAATACCATACTTTTATCAAGATGAATCTGGAAAGCTTCCTAGGTTATACATCTGCTTGCTCCATCTAATTTACATATCAGAAGATATGCTGACCAGGGGATATGGAGAGTAATTATATGTATTACAAGTTGTTAGGCTACTATTTCTACAACTGGCAAAGACTCATCACCACCACCCCCTAAATCTAAATAAGCTTCTGGTTATCTGGCTGTCAGAAGCAAGTTAGAATGCTTGTGTGCCAGGTACAACTAGCTGTACTGTGTTTACATGCTGTCACGGACATATTGCAAGACTTATCACAGGCTAAACATTTTGCCATTGACTAGAGGACAATAGCTTTTAAACATTCTGACATTATAAGCTGCGCTTAAGATTCTTTATCCTTTTTTAACAGTTTGCCATTTCTTTATTAATTGTTTTTCATAAGCTGTGTTCATCTTGTTGGTGTGTTCTGGACAGAAGCAGGAGTAGAGGCAGATAAAAATTAATGAGTTGCCTTTAAGGGACGGAGTCTCTTCTTACAGTAGCCACTGTAGCTGATTCTCCTGTCTGGTCCAAACATGCAGGGACAGTGTCAAGACAGAAGAACAGCCCTACATTTTTTCACACTGTGCTTCATAAGTGAAATGGCATAAGTGAGGCCAACACTAGAGGAAGTCACCTAAGTTTTGCCGCTGTGAATGTTGTTTACCACATGTCCAAAAATGAGGAGAATAATTATTGGGTATTATAATAGCTTGTACCTTAGTTGTAAAGAATTTTAAAGAATTTGTCTGAATTTCAACTGTTGATTTGTACTTGTCACTACTCAGGTCAATTACTAGAGAAGAACTAGGTTTTGTATGTTTTCCTTGAGACTCTGATAAAAACCTCAGCTCTTATATGCTCTTCAGGAATGGCGAAACATTAGCTTGGGTCTCTTATGCACATACAGAGTAAGCGTATACTATGGTGTCAGATCCAGAATGTTTGAAAAAAGATTAGCAGGGAATGTGTAGTCTCAAGTAAGTAGATGCATTGCTTAGCAGTGGAAGTGTTTAAGAGGCAGATTGTCATTGTGGAGAGAACACCTTGGTGCATCCACTTAAACATGCACCTGTATAAAAACATTTGGCATCAATCTGAATTTGCACTGTATTCCATAGGTCGAAATTCTGCTTGCTACTGACTAAATGAGAAATTTAAAATTAAAATTCTGACACAGATTTTCAAAAGTATCCAGTATTTTAAAACGGCTTTAAATGCTGCTTTAACATCAGCAGCTCAACAGAAGGCATTGTTTTATCTACTAAGCCAGCCAGATGTCTTCAGAGCAGTAGGAAACTAAAATTGCCCTTAATAGCCATTTAAAGGACTGGTAAGAAATGTGGGATGTCCAGCAGAAACACAGGAGATTTTTTATGTCCATGTTCTTGAAGAAATCAGGGAAAGGTTTACCCCAGGTCTGGGTTCAGATAAGAGTCTACCATTTGATTTGATGTAATGAGATTTCTTTGCTTGTTAAAAGTCCATGCTCAAAAATAGCACATTTCTTGAAAAAAGTTTTCTTCAATGATGTGTTAATATATGTTCATGTTCTAAACTTCAATAGTCACTTTTGAAAAATAGTATTTATCTTCAGAAACATTTATGTTAATCTTCAAAGTTAATACTTTTGGCTTGTACAAAGAGAATTACTATAATGACTATGACAAAAAAAACCCCAGAACTATGATTTTGTGTGAAACAGTAGTCACTATTGAAACCTGTATTAGTGGTGATATAGTGTAGCTAGAAAACTTTCATTCATGTGATTTAGGCTATCATACACCTGAACATAATGACTTCTACACAAAAAGCTTATGGTAGTTGTTTTGTATCATATGTATTTAGTACATATGTTTCAAATCATACTCAATCATCTCATTTCTCCGTAACAATTGCAAAACATGCAGTCATCTAAAGAGAGGACATACCATTCCAATTGACAATGAAATGTCTTTTGAATTCAGGAAAAATTCAGCATTGAATTAAGTTTATTAAGAAGGGTTTTTTATTATCTTCAGCAGTCAGAAATAAATGAGACCCAAACTACCCCAAAAGTTCAGAATTCTGAGAATATGAGAAAGCAATTGAGATTGCACTATACAGTAAGTAAATAATTTTCTGTTTTTTCTATAAACTGTTTCTCTCTCTTTTCTTATTTCATACTTTCTGCATATACAAGGAGAGATTACTGATCTGATTCTCCTGTCATATTGGTAGTGTGATGTCTGATCATGATGTGAAAGAAAATTTGAGTACTCTACACAGTCTTTGGATCAAGTGTGCTATATAGCTCCCATAAAAGTTCTGCTACCCTCATGTTCACAAGATTTTCTCCTTGTTTTTCCTTATTAAATATGATCTTTAAAAATATCATGTGTTCAGTGTTGCCATGTGATCTTATATCAGTACGACATCCAGCTTCCAGCATGGAATTTCATTTTAGAAACTAAGAAAATGTAAACTTCAATTTCCTCAGCCAAGTTAACCACGTGTCGGATGTTAGCAGACAACTATAAAAAGCTACCAGTAATGCAGAGCTGGGCTTGTAGTATTGCATCTAACAAGAGAATTTAGCTGCTCTATTAGTTTTTTATAATTATAGCTATTTTATTAGCTATAACAGGAGATTATTAAATATACAACCTACATTATTTGAGAACCATCCAATATGAGTAATCATATTCATTAATCTTTGAATTGCACAATA
Organism: Acanthisitta chloris; assembly: GCF_000695815.1. Taxonomy (NCBI): domain Eukaryota; kingdom Metazoa; phylum Chordata; class Aves; order Passeriformes; family Acanthisittidae; genus Acanthisitta; species Acanthisitta chloris. Next base: position 82,530 of record NW_008664252.1, on the reverse strand, counting down.
TTAATCTAAAAAATGTTAAGAGCTTAGTCTAGAAATGGAATTTAGTTTTATAGGTGACGAATACATTTTAATGGCTAAAGTTCCTTCAGTTAAAAGAGGACTTATTTCAGACTTTACAGATTTATTTTTATTGCTGAAGAAATAAAATGAAATAAAAAATTAAGCAGCTACACAAGCTAGAAAAAGTATTGCAGTCTTGTGGACTCTGTGACTCGGATTCTGTTCCATAATTATATTCCAGAGGCAACTTATTATGTGTTATATTACTCTAAGTTTTTCTTTTAGTTTTTCTTTACCAAAGTTGTTCACTAGACTTAATAAAATGTGATGAAAATAGTTCATGAGTTACATTAGGAAGTTCTATAGCTGTATTTAACTAAAACCTCCTTAAACAAAAAAAAAACCAAACCACAGCATTACAGACTTGCTCAGCACAGTTTTAGAAAGTTTTCTTTTTTTTTAGAAAGTAATTTGTCCCACTATCCATATTTTGATAAGAAATTACACTGTACTGAACCTTTATAGGATATGTGCATTAGTCCAAATGACTAAAGACCTGTAAACATTGCTGATGACTTACTAAATTCTTTGTTGGGATGTGTGCAACAGAGAGTAGTTGCAGTAGAATAATTATTTTTTCATGACAGTGATATCTAAAATGTAATGTTTGTAATTCTAACATAAAGTGCTCAGTGCACATTCCAGATGTAAAATATTGTTAGCAACATGCATTTACAGGTCTACAATGATCTAAGAAAACATAGGGCTGATGCCATTCTGAAGGTGCAGACTATAATGAGAGAAATTACCTCTCCTCCTTCTGCATTTCTCTTCCTTAACATATCTTTATGGTCCCTCAATTCATATTAAGTATCATTTATGTCTAATGCATATAATACACACATATATATTCATATGCAACTACTTCTTCAATGAATAAAATGTAAGATATGATCACTCAAGAGAAGAGGATACCTTAATTACAGTATTTTGATGGCATTAAAATACTATGAAACATCTGGAAGAACACATGAGATAAATGTTTAGCTTTGTTATGAGTAGCACACTAACATACGATTAGGTTTTAATGGTTGTAACTTAACAAAACTGTTGTATGAAATATTTTGTTTAGCATTCATTAAAAACTGCTAATGTACTTGTGGCTTTTCATGGACTATATTTTTATGCATATTATTAGTGGAATACAAATATGCAAAAAACCAAACACTTTGGTGTTATAATGTGAAAAGAAATTTACACTAATCTTATTTTTAATTTGTATGGGAACATTTTAACCACAAATTCCATATTTAAATAATACTATCCCAACTCTATTTTTTAAACTCATTTTGTCACTGTTTTGTAACAGAAACACTGTAAATATTATAGATGTGGTAAACTATTATACTTGTTTTCTTATAAATGAAATGATCTGTGCCAACACTGACAAAATGAATTAATGTGTTACTAAGGCAACAGTCACATTATATGCTTTCTCTTTCACAGTATGCGGTAGAGCATATGGTTTACTCTTAATGGAACACTAGCTTCTCATTAACATACCAGTAGCAATGTCAGAACTTACAAACCAGCATAACAGGGAAATGGAAAAACTTATAAATTAGACCCTTTCAGTATTATTGAGTAGAAAATGACTGATGTTCCAAGGTACAATATTTAGCTAATACAGTGCCCTTTTCTGCATCTTTCTTCTCAAAGGAAAGAAAAAAACCCAATCAACAAACCAAACAAAAACCTAAAACAAAACCAAAAAAAAAAACCATCAACCCCAAACAAAAAAACCATAAACCAAGAAACTCACAACTTTTTCTTGTTAGAAATGCAAATATAGAAATTGACATTCTTATAATTTTTAAAAATATTTTTCAGTATTTTTCTTTCTCATGACATGTTTTACATAGGCTTCCTTTTCTCTAGAATGTATTAATATCAACATCTTCATGGGGAAAATAAAAAGTGCTCATTTCTATAATGGATTATCCCTTCAGTAGTTACAGTGAACCAAACAGGAATTGTAAAAGGAACTACAAATCTTGCTTGACCACTTGATTGTCAGATCATCCCATGAGAAAAAATAATCTATCAGACCCTTATTGGAGTGGTTTGCTGTTGGCTATCATATTAAAAACAGTTTCCCTAACTGCAAAAGTTGCAGCTAGTTTATGCCCACTGAAGTATTTCTCTTTTTTGCCTAATATCTTGGGAGCATCTGTGGCAGGATAGCAGCATGACAGAAGTGTGTGCTGTAAGAAGAGATTATCTAAATGTTTCTTATTTTCTGCTTTTACAAAGACATTGAGTGTGAACTCTGAGTGTGACTGAATATGGCAACAGCATAATTAAAACTGTGTGTGTGATTACTCTTTCTGATTTAAAAATTCATAATCTTTCCTCAGAAAGTTAAAAAAATACTGTAATAATGAAAAAAGGCCATGTAATTACATGGCATTTCCTTCACTTCAGTACTCTTATCTTTACATCTCAACACAACAGTGATACAGCTGGATGGTGACCTGGTTGTAAGCAGTTGCCTGCTATCCAAGTCACTGCATGAGTAAAACTTGAACTAGGACTCCGGTCAGTTCAGCGTTCCATGGGAACTGAAATCTGAGGCTGAAATTCCAAGCATTTGATGCCACAAACTGTTGAATCTCCAGTCCCTTGGTAGGTTTCAGAACATACTAATACAAAGAAAATGCAACATCTGACTGGATCCAGCATGACTGCACTACTTTTGCTGACAGTGAAACTCTTATTCCATCAGTAGATGATTTAGTGAATCAGTATGTGATCCAAAGAAATTATATTAAGTAGTTCTAGGAAGATCACCACAACCTTGGCCTTCATGATATATTACTTTAAAAAATCATAACTATAGGTGGTATTTAGAAGTTTAGAATTATTACACTGTGCTCAGTTAATCTTGATTAAAACAATCTGTGTCATTAAGTATAAAGATGCAATTTCAAACTTGAGCTTTTAAGGTAATGAAAGACTGCAAGTTTGCTCAGCTTAATCTGCTGAGAATTTTCTTATTCATTCTCAATTAATTTTTGATCCTCCTCTTTCATTCTTATCCTTCCTTTTATGCATTTCTTCTAATTCTGAAACATGTTTTTCTGTTGTTGGTGAGCTTTCTACAACTACTATTTAATGACTATGTAGTAAGACCTAATCTCCTTAAGGTTAGCAAATAGCAACCACAGGCGAAGAGCAAAGTGAGATAAAGCTCTATAGTCCAAATGCAAGAACTGTTTATATCCAGGTGTGTGTGTGGGTGTGTGCCTGTGTGTGTGTATAAATAAACACAGTAAGGCATACTTCATTTGAGGAATCCTATTCTTTCATTGAGAGGAAGTCATCAACAAAAAAAGTGTAATTATCAGACTAGCTTAGCTTCTCTTTTTTTCAACTGTATTTTGTATCTGCACCTAAGTGAACCCTTATCTCACCTCATCGAGGATACCTGAGCTGAGTATCAGTTTAACTTCAATAACACAAACTGTTACTGCAATTAGTTCTACACTAATTCAGCAGCGATGTTTGTCCTGTATATATTTTTACTAAGTAGTACATCCATATCATTTGTAGAACATAAGCAGGTTAAAGAGGAGGAAGCTTTGCAAACTACTTTAACTTTATGAAACACAAAGATAATCACCCTAAGTACAAATGACTTGTTAACTCTATTCTTTCACAATCAACCTCTGCTAAAGAAGCACTCATTTCTAGCATTCACCTTTGCACTTCAGCATTATAGGAACCATATTGCCATTGAACAGCAGCACTGCTAACTCCCACTTCAATAAAAAAATTAATTCAAATGGTTGTTTATTATTTCAATGTAGACTGTGTCATTACTTGATCTGGTCACTCCCTCACTGGACTGTTCTGCTTCTACAGGGCGAAATCAGTGTTTGTGAAGGAGTTGCACAATCATTTGTAATTGCTTTACAATACAGTAGACAGTAATAAATGTCTCTGAATGAAGTAGCTGATTCAAAGAGATAATTAAAATGTATGTCTGTCTGAGCCCAGTTCCCGCCAGCTTTATATAGCCACTATGACACCAGCATCTTTGTTTTGTTTAAACAAAGAAACTCTATGTTGTATTAACAATGAAACTCTATGTTGTTTTAACAATAATATGTAAACAATTGCTGAAATAAACATTTGGTCCAAACTGGAGGGTAACAACACTCTTCTAATTCTGCTGAGGTGCATATACACTACAATGGTTTATTTTCCTAGAAGAGAATTATGTCATTGACTTTCCAGTGGTGTTGACTTACTTAGCTTAGGCATCATGCAATCCTAGATATCCTCTTCAAGACAGAAAATTAATTAGAGAGCAAAGGAAGCCAGTACGCTTATCATTTGATCAAGTCATTGACATAAGTGCTTCACACCTTTTTAAAACCAAAAGCAGTCCTGTACACCTGCTTAGAGGTCTCATCAATTTTATTTGAGAAAAGCCAGTTCTTTTAAGCTTGTCCAGGGGAAAAAGTGGCAATTGTAATGGGGAGGGGAAAGAGAGAATGATGCCTTGCAAGCTCTTTATCTTGATCTCACTGTTTGTTTTTCCACTGATGTGTGTAATGAAACAAAGAGGATTTAATTGTGGCAAACAGAGGCCTATTGGTACCCAGAGGGATCTCATTTTCTCCCTTACAAGTCTATTTCATTTCAGGTTGCAACATCTTTTCAGTCTATCCACAAAGCTAAGTTTCTTACCTGGGGCTTAAACTTGTGAGGCGTGAAGCTCTTTTGTTTTGACAGGTGCTCTTTGCTACATGTCAGCCTGGCATTGGTGGTGCTAATACATGGAGCAAACTTCAGATATGCTAATGACTATAGTTACCAAAAATTCTGTCTGTAATAAGTTTTATTAGTTTATTTCACTTTTAGCTCTTAGGCTAAGGAGGTAAAAACAAGTTTTGCCAATAGAATAGAGAGAAAGATGTTTCTTTGTAAAGCATTGCATAGATCATTCCAGTTTCTATAAAGTCTCTGGAGTAATGGGAATATCATAAACAAGTATGCAAGAATCAGATCATAACCTCTGGCATAGTGTAGGCGCATGCAAGGTGTTTCAAATGTTTTAAAAACATGCAGAGGAAACTTAAAATAGTCCTATAATTATATGGCTTTCAAACTTCCAGGAAGGAACATCTGGCTTTGCTGATCAGCTGCCCTGAGCCTAACTTATTATTTACACAGTTTGGTCCTTGACTAGTGGAGTAGAAGGTCATTTTAATATCAATAATAAATAATAACACATTTTAAAGAAGAAAAGTGGACATTCAGGCCTTGAAGTTGTGAAGCAAGATCCTTGCCTTACCTTGCCTTACCTTTCCATGCCTTCTTCCACTTGCCTTGCCCTGTCTTGCCTTCTTTCCCAGGACCCTCCATCATGTATGTACCTCCTAGGTATATCATAGGTAAAATTTGATGGCTAAATTCTAAATATCTATTTTTATTTTGCCAATTAAATTATGTGAGGGTGATGTACATTTTTTTCTTTTGTGGTTTAGAAGGAGATTTTAGGGCTCTTACTGTGGATAAAAAGCCTGAAGAAGCAAGGAATATTGGGTATGGACAAAAGACAGGAAAAAAACAACCAGAGAACTCAATGTAGTTAGAGGATATAAATTAAATGCAAGGTACAATGTAGCAAAATCATCAGCAAACACTAATTCAATTACACTTTGTTTCACTGTTCTAGTGATTTCAACCCAGTTTTAGAAGAATGATTATCCCAGTGGCTTGACTTCTGTTTTCTATGCTTTTCTTCATACTTTGAAAAAAAATATTAAAAATTACAGGTGTGAAGGCTTGTGAAAACAAGAATGCGTCACTTGTCTGGAAGCTATTCAGAACTTATGTGTATCTGAGCTGTCTATGAGAGGTCAGCAACTTCAGTAACTTAGTTTTGATGGCATCAAAGGATTTTATTTTTCTGTCCTCTGAGTTTATCCTATTTGGGAAATGTTGGCATTTCATTTTCCCAATAAGACACTGGCTAGAAAGACATACCGTGTCATTGCCATTTCAAATAGCTATGAATATCGTAGAGTCATAGAATCCTTAAGAGTTGAAAAGACCTCTAAGATCATCAGGTTCAACCATTAACACTACCAAGTCCACCAATAAACCCAGTCCCTAAGTGCCCCATCTACATGTTTTTCGAAGACTTCCAGGGATAGTGACTTCACCAGTTCTCTGAGCAGCCTATTCCAATGCCGGACCATGCTTTCAGTGAAGAAGCTTTTCCTAACATTAAATCTGTGTATATATAAGATATCTATTGGCTATTCAATATATGTCTTTCATAATCTTGTCACTTTTGAATAAACTGGCTTGCCTACTATGATTAAAGCAATCAGAAAATCTAAGTAAACCTAAAACCAGAGTGAAGTACTTCTTGTCAGAAATTATGAGGGTTTAAGCCTCAAATCTTTTTTTTTAAGAAAACTGATTTTTTAATCTTTCTGAGAAACCTAAGTTTATTAACTTCTGATGGGTTTCTTTTCACTTGTGTGTTTTGTTTTGTTTCTGTGGTTTTGTTTTTATTTTGGGTTTTTTTCTTCAAGAGACTCCTGATACTTGACTACAAAATTCTGCATAAACAACTGTTTGGATGTAAAATATTTGATCAGTTTTATTTACAGCTTCCAAGAGCTACATTCATACAAAGTCTTACAAGGCAGAAGAGGCCTTTATTAAGACTGTGAAATGTGGAAGGAAAATTATTTTTCACAGGATCACAAACAAAGTACTTGCCTATGGCTGAACTCTTATGAGATACTTAAACTTTGTGCTGGCAGGTGGTCATCTTTCAAGGTTTCATCCTGATGCTCCATGCTTACTTACATTAGGTACTTTGAAACTTTGGAGAGTTGAGTGAATCCTACTGAGATTTGACCTGTGATTCCAGCCTAGATACTAGTGATCTGCTTTTTAGTATAGTCATCATCTTCTCTCAGTGAAGTGGGCAGGAAGGAGAGAGGAAAGCCTTTCAACATTACCCTAGTTCTGTTATTTTCAGGCAGCTCTATTTAAAGCCATAGGGTTTTGTAACCTTGTACAGGCAGATTGACCTAAAGTCTTATAATCCATAATAAAGTTTACATCAAAATTGGAGCAAGGAGCAGAACTAATGCATATGACAACTTACTAAAAGTCAGTAGAGAGAAACTGAGCTTACTAGGCTTGTTGGTAAATGTCTGGAGCACAGGGAAATGTGCCTCAAAGTGCATCTATGTAAAGCTTGGAACCAAAGTGCCTCAACGGCTTTCAGCTACAGCTTGCTCTACTGTTGGTGAACCTTTCCTGACTGTTAGATTGGTCACCAAATCAGGTTTTGTCCATGCCTGCCGCGACTAAAAACTAACTGAAAAACAGTCCACAGTTCACTAATAAATGTTTTGTTTGTTTGCCTGGTTGGTTGGTTGATTTTTCACACTGAAGCACCTGGATGCAAGTGCTTTCAGCTTGAGGGATGACTGAGGGCATAGCTGATTTCTTTGTTGAACCTAAAGATCAGGGTCAGTGGAATTGCAATTTTATTCCAATATGTGGAATATTTCCCTTTTTCATCTTCTCTAATCAATTCTGAGACAGGAACATAAGGACAGAAAAAATATATCAGAGGGAAGTTAATGGCTGAAGTTTGTGCAACAGAGTTGTTCCATAGGTATTGTGAAAAACAGCTACAAGTCCCTCAATGGTTTGAGTTCTTACTATAATATTCAATCAAAGGTTCTTGGACTTGATATGGAAGATAACTAGGATGAGATTCTACAATCTCATGTGGAAGAAATTAGAGTGGCTATACGTATCGTTTCTCCTAGAGCGAAAAAACCTCAATTGTCTCTATAAGCTTTATCCTTGTCCTTTGGTCTTGTCATTTTCGGAATTTGTCAGTGAGAATTTGCCACTTTCCCTTTGCACTTTCTGCATACTACTGCCTTTCTGTTCCATCTTAACTCAGGCTAACACAATGCTTTCCTTGAAGTCTTCACAGCAGGTTCTTTTGTTTCACAAACGTTCCAGCTCTTTTAGTGTGTAACAAAATATTCAGTTTGACTTATCTGGTTATAATTTTTTGCTACTTTGAGGGAGTGTTGTATTAACCCCATATTCTCCTTGGAAAAATGTAATTAATTTGTGACTCTATCAATCCATAGTTTCTGGAGTGTAAAGATTATAAACAATCATATCAGATTGCAAAATCCACCTTGATTTCAAATCTAACCAAAGTTTTTCTACTTTCACTCTTAAACTTTTATTTTTAAGGACTGCAGGCACAAGACCTACAACTATAAATTATAATTTCTCTGTGCAGTGGAGTGACTACTTGGTAGCAGAGTTTTCTTGCAAATTGTAGCAGGTGGAGTGAGAAGCTTACAGCTGATGAAGCATCCTGCTGAGGGAAGACATAGTCTTTTCCCTTCTTCCTGAAGACAGATAAATTTTCAAGATTTTTGCAAATATGGACAGGTCAAGAGAAGGCATTACATTTAGGATATTTGTTCTTTTTCCAGATATTTGTAATCTCCTCTATTTTATTAAGTAAGAAACAATCCTATCTTAAAAAATGGAGGGCAAAACTTTTGCTACAAGGAAAGTTGATTTGCATCCTTGATTTGGCTCTTGAAGGGTTAAATTTCTAACCAGAAAGCTCACCTTTCAGGGAGATTCTAGGAGTTTAAGTGACAATAGTAGTTTGGATTTACTGCTGGGATAGGAAGTTGAACAGCAAGGTTCAGCTCTTATGAGGGAATTGAAGAGTAAGCCAAAAGGCCAGAAGGTTAAAGGGCAGTGCTCAGGCTTCCTCTCAGTTCCAGAGACTCCAAACATTAAGGCATTCAGTGGCTGGATTCCTTCACGACATTCAGATGAATGGCGAGTAGGGATGCAGAACTAAAATTGATTCTGATTTCATCTCTGCATAATTCGCACCCACAGTTATTCATTTAAATGGAGGTAGTAATCAAAGAATAATTCTAACAAAAGTGATAGGCAAGAAGAATTAAAGAGAAAAACATATTTTCTTAATTGTCTTTGAGCCTAATTCCCTGTATTTTAAACTGCAAGCAGAAATTCAGATAAAACCAGTGCATGCTCAGAGAGCTTCAACTCCATTGTACCTTTTGTCATGGATGTGTGCAGTAGAATCATTGAATTAATCCATTAATTCCATTAATCACAACCCTTTGGGCCTGGCCATCCAGCCAGGTTTTTACCCACCAAAGAGTCCAGCAATCCAAGCCACAAGCAGCCAGTTTTTCTAGAAGTATACTGTGGGAGACTGTGTTAAATGCCTTACTAAAGTCCAGAGAGCTCACATACACAGTAAGGTAGATTTTGCACTAAATACAGCTATTTAGAGGATGTAGCTTACTAGAGCTTCTCAAAGGATGTAGTTTAGAGGGTTTACTGAAGCTCAGAGAATAAACTTTTGGATGTTACAGCAGTAAGACTTGAAGGTAGGAAAGATGAGAGCTGTTGCAGCAAACATTCTGCAGTGGAAAGACTAGTTAGTACTATAATATTTATTAATGACTCCAAGTAGCTAGGCAATAGGGATGGTCCTGTGTGCTACTTTTGGTCAGGATGATAAATGTATTCTGAATTCTGGTTGGTTACAAAGACCATGCACAACTTTTTATTTCCCTTTTTATTGTGTAGATTACAAAAACATAAATACATCTTTGTTCACAATTCCATGTGTTTATTCAAATTGATTATTTTCCCCAGTACCTTAATTTTTTTAAAAGCATTACACTAATTTAGTCAGTTTCTTTGATGAATGAAATAGCACCATATTGCAATCTCATCTCCTGATTGTCCCTACACTAGTTTGCTTTCAGACCCTTGTTTTCAGTCCCTATGCCCATATATTATACCTTCTGGCTGATTTTGCATGTTTCGAGCAATAGCTTCTATAATTTCTGTTTTCACAGAATCACAGCATGCTTGGGATTGGAAGGGAGCTCTGGAAGTCATCTAGTGCGATCCTCTTGCTAAAGAAGCTCCACCTAGAACAGGTCGCTTAGGATCACTTCCAGGCAGACTTTGAATGCCTCCAGCAAAGGAGATTCCACAGCATCTCTGGGTAGCCTAGCCTGTTACAGTGCTCTGTAATCCCCAACATAAAATTTTTCCTCATATTCAGACAGAACTTCCTGTGTTTCAGTGTGTGCCTATTGTCGCTTGTTCGGTCGCTGGTCACCACCGAAATACACTGTCCCCATCCTTTTGACATCCGCTCTTAAAATATTTCTATGCATTGATCTCCTCTCAGCCTTCTCTTCTTCAGGCTACACAGGCTCATCTCCCTCAGCCTTTCCGCATAAGAGAGTACCCTAATCATCTCTGTAGCCCTATGTAGTACCCTCTTTGGAAGCTCCATGCCTTTCTTGAACTGTGGAGCCCAAAACTGGTCACAGTACTCCAGATGTGGCCTCACCAGGGCTGAGGAGAGGGAGAGAATCACCTTCCGCTCTGGTTTAGCAGAGAAATGAAGGCTTCATATCTAGATTTTATGTCGGCACTTGCATGCTTCAAGAAAACTATATGCAGTTTTTCTTACAACAGAATTTTCATCACAATTTTTAGTGCAGAGCATTTGATTACTCTCTGCATGTTTTCAGAGCCTGGCTTATTTGAAAAAAAAAAATATATCTACAGCTCCTGTCCTAACACACCAAATCGAAATTTGAGCCCTGGTTTTCTTTTCTTTATTCAGCCCTCCAAAATTCACCATTAATCCAATGAATAAATTATATCTTAGGTGTTTTAACCGTGCCTAGATGGGTTTCTATGCCAGAGTTTGACTGTCTTGCACACAGCTTACTGCAATGCTTGCAAAAATCTATTTTTGACTGTTTCTGGTTGCATTTGCAGAAGACAAAAGATTTATTCATAATCTCATATGCTGTGGCATATGAGAAATGTGAGTTTGACAACAGATATTGGTAACAAGGGATCTTTTTGTTCAAAGGGTTTCTTGGCAGAAAATGATGGGGGAGACAAAAAAAAAAACAAAAAAAAGAAAAAAGGCTGTAAACACCAGATCTATATAATGAATTGTTTAAACCAAAATACATGAAATTTAGCTTCTTGGGTGCTGAAGCAATATATATAAGACTAGTTACTCTGATTCACAGAGAGCCATCTTGACGTTTAAGTACACTTTCAGCTTCAGCAGCTGTTTTGATTCATAATCTGTGCTATTGCAAAGTTTATTTTAAAATACCAAGCAGGGGACAGGGCATTCAAACATCAATTACTTAACCTAGAGGATTCAAAACCTGAAGTGCTTGAAACTGAAATGAAACACATGGCAAATATTTTGCTTTCTGTCACACAGGGGATACGATCCTGCAAACTGTGTGAGTGCAATGATCCAGTTTGTCTGCAGTCAACAAGTGAAATTCTGACACTTTTGTCACCAAGTGAAATCTTTCCTTCACCTTCCACAGAATCAGTCTGACCACAGGGATGTTCTCTGGGCAGGATAGGGTAAGGCACCAGAGCCTTTAAATTCTTGTCATTTTAAGTTGGATTCCCTACAGGGTAGTAAATGCAAAACAATTTAATGCTATTCTTTAGAGACATTGGAAGAATGACAAAGAATATCATACCTTCAGTCTCTGGGAAGGAGTGTTTGAATATTTGCATTTGGCTCTTGCAACTGTGATTGGAGCCAGTCCACTTCACATCAGCCATTCTCCAACACTTTGCAGTCAGGTATTAATGTGACTTCATGGCAGCCTATATATGACTATATAAGATTTTTTAAAACCCCAAAACCCCAATATGTATACAGATATATATCAATTCCCTATGTCCCAGCAATTCCTTTTCCAAATCAATAAACACTTATCAGGGAGGAAAATGTTGACCAGTAACTATTAGCTTCTCCCTGTGTTTGATAAGTCCTTATCTGCTAACCCGAGCAAATGAATCACCAGTGACACTGTGTGCAGGACTCTTTCACCATGTTTTGGATCACCTACATGCAAGGATTGCCTGGATGAATGATTTGCAGGATCTGGCTGAGGCAACACCTGGAATCGCCAAAGCGTTCAGACATACAGATGGTTGAGAGGAGCTTGTACGTGGCACTCAAATTATTTTGTTAATGGTGCCATCTCCTGGTAGCAATTTGCTAAGCTAATCTTTGCCCCCACAAAGTTCTTAAATACGTATACTTTCTATTTTAATACCATAACACCGAAGAGAGGTAAACAAAATAATTTAGATTGCTTTGTCTGCTAATGTTGCTTTTATGATTTAATAAGGAATATTCAAATAGAAGGTGAGATCTTATTAAACAGCAGTGTATTTTAGAACAGAGCTTTCAGGATATAGACCCTGTGTTTTTTGGTTAAGATTGTAATTTTTTCCTGCTCAAGTTGCTTTTATTCATTTCTTTCATAAGTATCAAACAATATAAACCCAAGTAAAGTTAGATGACACTGAAAGAAAGCAATGAGTCTGCATACCAATGGAGGTCTTAAAGCACCACATTTTGGGGAAGCAATCATGCAGTTCAGAGTGGGTTCAAGAGTATTTGACAAATTAACAAAGGAACTGTACACTGGAAGAGGCTGATAGTATTCCTAAGTCAATAAGAAATATATCTTCAGATTCTGAACGGGACTAGTAAGCTCTGAATATCATATTCAGAGCCTTACAAGGCTCAATTTTCAGAAGAACTGAGAAATAAAGATCTAAGAAATACAGTAGAATTTGGAAATACTAAGACATCACAGTGGCTTAAGTGAAATATCCAACTAATGGATCTAATTCCATACTACATTGAGGAAAAATGTTTTCCTGGACTTAATCGATAATTTCTTTCAGTGATCCTGAAGGATTAGTACCTTTGTATTGTGGAAAATATATTGTAAATTTATTTTCACTATTTCTCTTTCTGTTCTGGTTCTGCTCCACACTTTGCTGCTATTGTGAAAAAACTGCTAAGTGAGACTCATCTCAATGCTTTTTATCAACAGAAGAATTTGTAACAGAAGTGATGGTAGTTTGATCTTCTCAAGACTTCTGTAAAGATCAATAAAAGAAAGTTTGCAAAATGCCTGTATGGTATAAAGTTCAGAACCATGTAGTAGCTATCCTAACTTCTAATATAGTTCCTGTAAATAGGTAAATTTCCTAGTGATGCTGAATTTGGCTTTTACTGTACTTAGGTTTGGTACACAAATTTATGTAGGATGACATGGTAGTTACCTTTGCAGAAACACAGTCTCCTGAAT
>NW_008664252.1:50216-69207 GCF_000695815.1 Acanthisitta chloris | reverse complement strand
AATGGACAGGCATTCTGTGTAAGGGCTTCACTGCCACAGATTCCATTTTGATGTAATATTTCTTTTTCTTAATATTGCTATGCTCAGAAGACAGCACCAAATTTACTCTACTCCATATTTGAACATTGTTGTCATAGCCCAAAGTTTAATCAGCCAAAACCTCTATCGCTTTGACTGGAGGAAAGCAGTCTTGCATTTTAATTTGCCATCTATTTGCGCATATTTTTTCATGCTTCCATCCTGTTGCCATGTAGCATATTCTCAGTCTTCCTAGCCAAAGAGAAGAAGGAGATGCAAAGGTAATCCAGTACCAAACTGGTCCACTTCAGGACTGTGGCTGGTTTACTCTGACAAGAGTAACAACCCTGTAGCAGAAGGGCTTTGCTGGAAGTAGGTTGTATTCAATAATTGTATAAAGGATTCCAATCATGGCCAGTTTTGGGAGTGCTCATATGAGAATCATGCAGGAAGATATTCCAGAAGAACAGACTATTTCTACTGCCATGTGATACCCGATGTGCAGACAATCTGAAATGGTAGCAAGGAAAAATTGTGTGGACTACAACAGAACAATTTGCAAGGGAATGGAGAACTAAACTTCACATCTCCTGGGAGAGGTCAAATTATGTAATTGGCAGAATTTTTACTTGGAGAACTCCAATGGTAGGCCGATATGAGCTACACACTAAATTACTCAATATAGTTAAGTATCCAGCTGATTGTGAAAAAACCTTAGCTGATGATAGAGTCTAAAATATGTAATTAGGGGGACATTACAATCAAACAGGCAAACAACAAAGCTTTGACAAAACTGTCAAAATTTTCAATATATACTAGAGGTCAGCTGCGGGATGCTTTGAAAGCAAAAGAATGGTGGAAGAGAACAGGAGGAATACCAAGAAGTAAAAAGTAAGCAGAAAAAAAAAAGAAGTCTAAGAGCAATAATCAGCTCACATCAACTTTTAGGTGGTTTAATACCTTATCTTTCTTTTTGTATGCCCAAGTTTCTCTCATTACAGTTTAGCTGTGGTTTTTGACCTGTTTTTCCAACTATGCTGCTGTATTTCAGAGAAAAATCACTTTAAACTAGAGGTAAAAAAACATTGTATTTGCCTGCCATGGACAGAATTAAACCAGATTAATATTTACTCTCATGAGTACATTTTTAATTTGCCTGACTTTTCTAAGGAACTTTCAGGATCTTATTTATGTTCAAATTGTTTAAAGATTTTTAATGCATGCTAGTCTTTTACCTTCATTAGAAACCCTTTGCCCAATATGATAATTATCAATTAAAGGGCTAATAATTTCAGTGAAAGTATTTGAGTTATATATATCTTACTATTGTCTTATTTATTAGTGCTTTTGAACTGGAAGTGGGACATTCAGGACTCTTTCTAGGCAGCATTAATTTATAATTTAGCTGGTAGTGGCTGCCTGTAAGTCACTTGGCAGCACTGCGCCATGAACTCTGCTGACTACGATCTGCCAGAAGTGCTATATCAATTCCTAGCTGTTGGTATCTGCTTCTATATTTAAAAAGAAGTTATTTCTTTGTAATGCAAATGGAAGGCAGGAGGGGAACCTTATTGTTCTGAAACACAGAGTAATTAGCACGGTGGAAACTCCAAAATATTCTGACATCAGACAGGAAGAGACACAGTACCTACCTTATAAATTATTGTGTTTTCACATTAAAAATGTCACAGTAGACTGGCACATTGCATACTTCATATATGCTTAAGGGTCTGTTTGTACAAATATTGAGAATAATTAGAATATTTTGTAAAATTCCAGCATTGAGACAAGCCTCAGGAGCTGACGGAGGCAGACACCACGGCTGGCCAGCAGGTGGCGAGACACGCAAGAACACACAGCTGCTGCCAAGGCTGTAGGGCCGCAAGGTGTGAGCAGCACCCAGCACGGGGCCCAGGGCTGGAGCAGCAAAAACCACCTCCTCAGCGAGACAACTCCTACAGTGTCGGCATTTTAAATTTCCACTAAGGATGATTACTCACTGAATATTACAGTTTAATAATAAAGTCTGCACTAAGTTGGAAATAAGAACTTGTGAACACCCCAAAGCATGAAAAGATACTGGAGTAAAATCACACAGCCTCTTATTTCCCAATTGTCATGCAAATCAGACAACACAAGATATGGTTACTGGATGGTTTAGAAAATTGGCAATGCCCCAGCATTTTTGTCTTTGATCGCTTGTTTGAGTTCAATCTAGAATGGTAATACTACCCACTTGGCTCAAACAAGGTTGCTTTGCCCCAAAGCATGAAAAGATACTGGAGTAAAATCACACAGCCTCTTATTTCCCAATTGTCATGCAAATCAGACAACACAAGATATGGTTACTGGATGGTTTAGAAAATTGGCAATGCCCCAGCATTTTTGTCTTTGATCGCTTGTTTGAGTTCAATCTAGAATGGTAATACTACCCACTTGGCTCAAACAAGGTTGCTTTGGTGGTTTCAGGCAAATGCATGACTGTTCACATCATAAAATGATGACAGCTACACGGCAAAGTATTTGAAAGGGGCCACTAAGGTTTTGTCTGAACAGTAAAGCTGGGCTGCTTATGAGGATTTAGTTGAAGTGATATTATTGTCTGGATCTAGTTCTACTTGTGTACCTATTTCTGTAGGAGTAAGGATTTAACCTCTATAGCTATAAGATACTTTTGTGCTTAGCTAGAAGCTGTGCCAATATAATTTTACTGGTAAAAGCCCCAGCTTAGCCAACAAAAGCACACAGATATTGAGAGAGGATTAGAGTAATAAATTAATAATTTAATCACCCTTAAGGCTATGAATACATGAATAAGTCTGCTCAAAACAAATTAGACATGGAGTATGTGAACAATGATTTTAAATGTCTGTGATGGGAGAATTGTTAAGTATGAAAAATACTGCAGTATTTACAATACTAGTCCTGCATCCTCTGTACTACCTAGCCTTCCCATTCCTTACCCAGAGTCATGGAGGTGTTATCTTCATAGGCTGGCTGCTATAAGAGAGGAAGAGAGGTTAGGCAGTCTTCTTTCTTCTGGCCTAAAGCTGCCTGGGCCTCTTTTCGAGCCAAAGCATCTAACAAACATACAGTGAATCTGGAAACAGTGGAGTTTTGTGAGATGTAAAAGGCATTGGAGCCTCAGCCACAAGATGCTTCCAGGAACAAAGTCAGTTTTGGCTAGAAGGCTGGGAAACAAGTAGAAGAAATTACATTTCTAGTATAGTTGCTGACATATCTGTCTTTTTGAGCAAGAGAGTAACTTATCTCATGTAGTTATGCTTTTTTTAAAAATATAGCACTGTGAAGGACTTAAGTGTTATTACCCATCAATGACAGACTAGTCTGTGTTCACCCTTTATTACATCAACTTCCATAGTTTGCACAGGGAGAGGAGATGCACAGGTGCAGTTTAATTTAACATACTACGAAACTATATCCTGCCATGTCACAGTACTTTGTTAACAATCTGCTAAAAGATTTGTGCTGAATAAGGGTTGAAACCTATGGATCTGCCATGACTAACTAGTACTCGTCATGAGGACTTCAAGGGCTGTGCCTTTATTCAACAGCCAACATGCAGACATTGAAATCTGAGGCAAATGTGGTTGTAGTTGCAGGGAGACTGTGTATTTGCAAGTTCTTTAAATGACTGACAAAGATATTTAATTTTTTTAAATGAATTGTAACTCAAACTTCATGGACCCAGTATAGCTTTTGCCTCCCACAGAACATCTCTTCTAAGGGTGCATATTCTTTGGTTGCATCTAAGTCACCTGAAAAGTGAAAAAATATAACCTAGTATGCCTGCCTTTTCTTGGCTTCCGTGTTTCCAGTGCTCTCTGCTCCCAAGTCATTAACTTACTTTCTTTGTCAGCTTGCCATCTACAAATAGAGTTAAATATAGAAACATAATGAGGAGCTCACTGAGAATATTGTACATTCCTGCATATTTTTGAATATTGTATTTTCCAAGTGCCGGTAATTCCATATGAAAACTAAGATATAATTTGGGATAATATCTGTCTGTGTAGGTACTCTTGTTTTGAGACTACTTTTGAGGCAGATGTTTTTTAATGGGAGTTTGTTTAGAGCAAGTCAGTTCATGCATTTAAACCTATGTTACCCCAGCTGTGAAGCACAAACAGTTGTACTCTTTCTCACAGGCAAGTGAGTAATAGTCATAAAAGTTTAGAAAAAGAAAAAATATTGCGAATCTTAATTGTTACAAAAAGGGGAACAATTCTGGATATCTAGCAGTTTCGCTTTAAGCTCTTTCCAATTTCTAAGTATGGATTCAGCATCTTAATCTTCAAACTTTCTCTGAATTCCCTGAAAAGCTGTGATCTTGAATAGCAACAGTCTGAAATTTTTCTTTCATGTTTTACTGAAAATGAGGTATATTTACATTTTAAATATATAATACTTTCTGATGGCTCTTTGCTTGTTTAGTAGGAATTCTTCCAACTTTCCATTAATGTATACGCGTATACATACATCCATATTTTTTAGGCAAGAGAGGCTGTTTTCAGATGACAATGAATATGAAAAGGCCATTATCACAGTCAAAGAAGTCAATCTTGAACTGGTTCATTTTCCAAATGGAACTTTGATGTACAAAACTTCCCATTAGGATTAGGGTAAAGTCGAGTTCAGCATAGGAACATAGATAGTACTCCTTATTAAGATCTCCTTATTTCCCTATGAAAGACTACAGTCACTATGTTTTACTAGTAGGTCTCATTTTGCCAATTAGAGGTTTTCCAGCCTGGATATGTGAACCAAATGCCTACTCTTACTTTACACCACTTTGTGCCCTGCATATTCTTGACTGTACTTCCTTTTGACAGATAACAGAATAAGGCCTGTGGATATATACATTTTACATGGCCAGGAGTTTTTAACATCACCTTAATTATTATTAAGATTCCTATTCACAACACCTACAGTGGTCATCTGTAGCGAGCACATACAATGCCATGAGCAAAGGCAGTCAGGTTAAAAACCTCAGCAGTCCTTAATTAATCACTGAAGACCTTAAATCCTATTTCAGAAGAAATCAGGAATCCTGAAACACCTAGAAACCCTCAGGGATTCATGCTTGCAAGCATAATTCACTTTCGAGAAATGCAGTTAAGGACTCTGACCTGTGACTTCTGGCAAACCTAGCTACAGTAGTGGAATGCCCTCACTCTCCCTCCTGCCCCTTTTCCAGGTGGCAGACCTGGCAGAATGGAGCATCACAGCTCTAATTCACAATTGGACAAATTAACTTAAACATTAAGATACAAATTGTGCTTAGTGTCATCTAGTGTGTCATCTAGACAAGCTGAAATCCATTTCTGCTCTGTAGTAAGACCAGTAACGAACAGCTAGGGGATCAGACAGTAACATCTTAAACAGCTGCAGCTCTTTACTTGGTAAATGTGAGCCAGGTCCCCCAAGTAAATGTTTATTTTTTTAAAAGAATATGCCAGTAAAGTTTCCATTCATTAAATTCAGTGACCTAACTGCTCAAATAACTCATGTTTTTGTATGCCTAAGTCAACAGAAGAACAAGAATGAACTACTTGCTTTTCAAAGGGTAGTTATTAGGACTCTGAAAAATCAGTCCCCATTAAAAGAGTCAGAGGTCATTCCCAATAAGTCACTGTTAATTTTGGAAGTTATATAAGAAACTGTTTAAGTTATAGTTGGCAAATGTATCATAAATTTATATTGAAAAATAGTTTGTCTTGATAGAAATACTTCAACAGAATCTGCCAGTTTTTGTCAAAGTTTGGCAGCACACACATGCTTACAGATTTTGGCATTTGCCTTAAAGGCACATTCTCATAATGCCTGTTTTCCTTGTAGCTCCCCTGGTTGGCACCCTTCCTGGCAAAATTCTGCAGCGTGAGGCCTCAGGTTCTCCAGGCTTACAGCAGAGAGACACTCCCTTAGTGTAGGACCTTAGTGCTTGAATGCCCTTGAATGGGGAAAGCAAAACACTTAATTTCAAGGAACCTTTCAAAATAGCAAGTTTTCAGTCTAAAACCAAAGTAGACTTTTATTAAATTCTTATTTATGAACAGCTGATATTCAAGTTTGTAGATGTTTAGTAAGGCAGCAAAATAGCTGACACTTCTTACAATGTGTGCTCCCTGTTCTTCACCAAAATATAGCAATGATTCAGCAAGAAGCACATACAAATATTAGCTCCCTCAGTAGACTCTGATTTCAGCATTCACATGCTCCAGTTGCTTGAAACAAACTAAGAAAAAAGCAAGGTGAAACTCTGCACCCCATTCAGGTGCCAAATTTGCCACCACTGAAAAAAACACACTATCTACCAAGACAGTTCCTCTGGTTTACATTTGATTTGGTTGAGCTCTTTCCCATCTGGCACATGCACTGGAAACCCCAGGAATATGAAACTTTTGGTTCAGATGCCATAGGTCTGGTCATGAGGCAGAAGGTGGCCAGTGCAGTATGTGGCTGGCTTCCTTGGTCACTAGAATAAATTATGGGCTATTTTTCCAGGGGGAAAAAAATGGAGTTTCTCTGTGAAAGTGATGTTTAGCAAGGTTAGGGGTGCTAAAAACAACAGGTACTGGGCTCTGGAGAATCTTTTCCAGAATGCCAATATTTTGGGAGACCTAGCTGAATAATACTGCACCATAATCCATAATTACCCAAGTCTGAGTTTGCTGCCTATGGGGGTTAACCTGCCTAGTGATTAATTCTTGAAATTTCCCTAGTTTTCTTCTTTCTTTTCCTTTTTCCCCAGGTTCACAGGACATCAAGTATCTGTTCCTCTTAATCCAGTACGGGTTCGGGGGATTTTTCAGCTAATTAGAATTTTCTATGTCACCTCTATGACTTTGTTGTCCAGGATAAATTCGGGTGCGCAGAAGAGGCATTGATTTATCCAATAATGTAAAATAAATAATCTGGCTTGCTTAACCTCCCAAGCAAAAAGGATTGTCATTAACACAAACAACAGATTATTGCCTTGCCATCAGGTCAGGATTTATTTCTAACCCCCAGAGAGGTGAGATTCTCAGAAGGCTTTTCAGGAGTGAGGTGTAGAGGGGGAAGAGGAGGAAGAAAATGAGAAGGCAGAATATCCAAATACTTTTGAAGAGGTCCTGCTAAGGTGAGAACAAGGAGGTCTGAACTAGTATCTGAGACAATGTGTGAAATTCAGACAGGAATTCCTTTCCATCCTATGATATGAAGGTGTAGATGGATGGATGGATGGTTATTCATATGTGGCTGAGCAGCTGCACAACAGTTGAGCTGTACAAGTTGCACAATTACATGTTTTTTGCTCACACTGTTTAGTTAAACTGCCTGGACAAGACATTGGATAAAGAAAGGGTATCTGAAGGGCTAATGTCTAAAGCAGTGAAAACAGCAAGATAAATCAGAACTTCTAACTTCCAAGTATGTGTTGGATACTTCTCAGCACTCCACAACTAAGTTTTGACACACTGAACATGTCTACAGATGTATGATTATCTGCACACATGTGCTTGATACGGTGTAGTGCCAATGAAATAGCATCAACGGCTCCTCAGGTCAATACTTACGTGCAGCATAACCACTGTTCTTTTTGCTTCCAGGATGCATATGCAGAAACTACTGGCCTAATGGAAAATGGTAAAGGCCATGGAAACATTACTACAGAGTAGCCTACCATTCCATTTTCCTGAGTAAAACAAGCAAAGGAAAAATATGTAGCTTTGCTTCAGTACACTTTGATGCTGATGTATCTGGAAGAGCAAATTTCTGTTTCAGCTTTGAGTTAGGAATCAGTGAATTCATCTGTCTGGCTGAAATGCAAACAGTTCAAATTTCACAGTGCAGTATTTTTGAACAGCAGAAGGGAAAATTTTAATTTATTATATTGGAAAATGGCAGATTGTTTTTTTGAGAAGTAATGAATATTTGGACAAGTTCCTTAAAGCAATAAAGCAAGCCCCAGTTATCAAAGAAAACCCCAAAAAAACAGGCATGGAGGGAGAAAAAAGTATAATACACCTCTAGTAATAAAACAAGAGTTCCTTGGAAATCATGTTTAGTAGCTAGTCAGAAAGTTTTTCAGGGTAGTAATTTATTTATACTTTTGTCTCTGCTCTGCTGGCAAACAGTTTATCAAAAGTGCTCCATGATGTTTATTAACATAGGTCTGTGGTGGCAAACCCATGTGCATGCTAATCATTGCTATGGCAGAAATCAGCAGATGTTGGTGCTTAGTATAAGTATTCAATGCTCTTCCTTCATTAAAAGTCAGTTTACTTTTGTTGCCCAGCTTCTTAGACATGCTATTGCAAGCTGCAAAGTGGTTTGCTTTCTCTTTTAATCTCCTGACTACTGTCCATGCTTGAGAACAGAGTGCCAGTATGCTATTTGATATTTTTGGGAATTTATCTGTGTTGTTGAAAACTGCCTTTGCTCAAGAGTTGGTACACTAATTGTAAACAAAACCACGCCACTAATAAAATCCTGACTCAATTAAATTAATCCACATGAAACCAGAGCCCTAAATCTCTGTTACTGGTTAACACAGAGGAATGACATAACAAAATTAAGGCATTTCTGTGAAGTTCTGACTCCTTATTAACAGTCATGCGATCGGCATCTGAACAAAGTCTGTCAGTCCAATAATTTCCCTAATTTCCTTTTAGAAAAGTTAGTTATTTTTACTTGACTCCTGGAGTCCTCATAGAATGGATTATAGTCTTTATATATCCATGAATCCACCAGTGCACCTTTAAGAGGACTTGCTTTTAAATATACACATGCATATGCACTCTGACAGAAATTTGATAAACAGCTTGTCTATTTTGTCTATTTTTATATCTGTTTTCCAGTCAATTGAAGATTAAGCATAATGCTGAAAGTAAAATAAACAATGGCTAATGACTAACCAAATTTTAGTCTTGTAGGAACATCCTGACTGAAAATATAGACAGGGTGGAAAATATAGCATGGCAGAATAGTAAACACATTTGAACTTGCCCAACAAGAGCAGCTTCAGAACATGTTACAAGGCCAGTGTGATCAGAGTGGCAAAACTGAAGTGGAAAAGGATTTGTTTCTGGTAGTGGAAGTAGGGGTACAAGGTGGGCATGAGAGAGAATTTATAAGTGATTTTCACAATACTTTTAAATTTTCTAAAATATAGTTTTGTTTTCTGTTTGAATAAAGGTATCATTTCTTCATTTCTGCTACAGTACACACCAACTATCCAGCAGAGGTGCAAAATACCTAAGAAAAATTCTGCTGACCTTAGTCATGTTATGTATCTGGCATAAATTTCCTCTGGACACAGCTCTTCTTCAATGAAAGAATGGATTTATCTACCAAAGAGCTCGTGACTGTAACATAAAGGCAAGATTTGATCAGTAGAGGTTTATCATGTGTAGTTATTAACTCTTACCATTGCATATTTCTGCCTCTTGGTGGAATAGCAGAAGTAGCACATTTCTCTAAAAACTAAATTCCCATTAAGGCATCCTCAACATCCCCACTCTCTCAGTAAGTTTTAAAACTGGTTAAACTTAGGATATAAAATCAGGCCAAGTTGGTTCTTACAAAATATGTTTTATAGGTACAGAGGTTATCTGTCAACATTTTCCTACCTACCTTCACTTCATCTTCTTAATGATGAACTAACTTACTGTGTCCTTCTGATGCCATTCCAGGGATATTTTAAACAGAAAGTTTCACCAATGAGACTATTTTAATAAGACTTTTATTGAAAACATATACAAAGTCAACACGTTATTTAGCTTCCTAATGTACATATTAGAGAATATTCATAATAGAGAAGAATATTTTAAGAAAAGGGGAAATACAACCAACATGCTGCAGTTTACATTACTAAGGCATTTAGGCTTAAGAGCAAGTTATACTGTATGTATGTATCTACATACACAAACATACACACAGGTTATCTGATTTTAAACTGTACAGTGTTGTGCAAATCATTATTTTTTTGCCTTTTCTGTTTTTAGGAACTAAATAAAGCTTTTATCCAAATGGTAGTAGTTGTTCACAGAACAGCAGTTATAATCTACTCTTCAAGAGTTTGCTTACAATTACAATACTAACGATGCACAAAAAAAACCCCAGATCTTCATGGGAAAGTTGTCTCTTACCAAAACTAGGATCAAGTAAGAAAAATACTAGTTTGCAAAGGCACCGTGGAGACAGGTTTTAATACGTTAAATACAACATGAATCATTCACAATAACAAGTTTAGTGTTTCTGGGAACTTCTGTAAATACAACACAGTTGGTCACACAAAAATGTTTCTGTTGATTTGTCTTGGCAACTCAGATATATCAACAGTGTAACAGCATAACAGCTTTGTTCCCATCTGACAGAAAATAATGGCAGTTCTGCAAGGCAAACGTTAAACCTGACCGTATGTATTTATTAATTCCACAGTGTTTTGACAGATTATAGGGGATGCAATTTAAAGGATGCTGACACGCTCACTGAGGGCTTTCATTTCTGTTTCTTCTAGCTTGGTGTTTTCATTATGGTTAGCACTTGGACTGATAAGGTGTGCTGGATACTGCAATCCATGTTCTCCTGAGTACTGTTCCCATCGGGAGTCATCACTTTCATGGGTGATGTAACGTTCCCCCATTTTACATTCCAATTCCCTTAAATCTAACCAGGTCTGGTAGTCCTGAAATAGAATAACAATACTAGTTTTAGATTTCCTAATGTAAGTTACATTCCCTTCTGCTATCAATAATATGCAAAGTGCTATTAAGTCAGCTACCTAAAGGTCATCCCTATTGCTACAGAATGGAAAAATCTTAGAATTAATAAACAAGAATTTAATCTCTAGAAGACTTTCTGATACATTAATTTTATCAAATGCTGTTATAAGTATAGTATGGAGATGCTACACGTTATGTTGCAGAATGTATGGATATGTACAGAGTGCCATAACATCTAAATGAGGCATGGTGATAAAGCCCACCCCAGTCACAAGACGAACAAGGAAGAAGAAACATCTTTAAATCATACATGTAGATCCTAATGATCTGTATCTGATAATCAAGGCAGTTGCTCCATCACAATATAATGATGCAGAACATAAATTCAGCTTGGACTAGAAAAAAAAATCCTTTTCTAAACTTGGGCAATTACTGGTGTTGACAATCAACCATAAGGCTGGAAGCTAGTTTCAGCCTCATCATTAGTTTGACAATCAGGCTCTGCAGCCTCTGATCTGTCTAAAGTATATAAGAAGTT
Source organism: Acanthisitta chloris (assembly GCF_000695815.1). Classification (NCBI taxonomy): domain Eukaryota; kingdom Metazoa; phylum Chordata; class Aves; order Passeriformes; family Acanthisittidae; genus Acanthisitta; species Acanthisitta chloris. The sequence goes on along the minus strand of NW_008664252.1, from coordinate 57,924 downwards.
TACTAATTTCTTTTCTTGTTCCCACCCAAAGCAAACATGAAGCTGCAGTAACAGAGCCAATCCTAACCCCAGACTAATCATTCCTCACGATCCTGTATCCAGTTTCCTCTTTTTCTCCTTCATCTTGTCTCAACCTAAGACACAACCTTGAACATCTAGCCAAAGTACCAGGAAGTCCAAACACTGTAAACACGTGAAAGTCTTCATCTTTAGTATCTCACATCCTTTAGCCCATCTCTTGTAGAGTCATCATCTCAGAGATCGCCTCTAAGTCTCACTGCCCTGCACCACTGTCATCTTTCCTTAGCCTGCAAGGTAGGACTGTTCTAGAAAGGACTCACCCCATCTATGGTTCTAGAGCTGCTGCTGTATTGTCTCACCTTAGTTCAGCTCCACTCACCATTGCATAAGCAATAAAAAAGGATGTAGAGACAAAGGACCCTGGTCCTATCACGTGACATGGCCAGCATCCTTGCTACAGACCTTAGACCAGACCACCTCTGGTCCCCAAAGACTCTGACAAATGCATTCTGCAATGGGTGCCAGTGAGAAAAGCAGTCTTGGAGGAAAAGACTAGAGAGTAACAGGAAATCCAGGAGGATGAAAGCAAGCACAGGATAATGTCCCTGAGGAAGGTGGGAGGTTACAGCCATCATCCTCCTGTACCAGCAGGTCTCCCTCTACTTTGAGAAACAGTAGAAGCTATAAGGTACCAGAGAAGGACTCCATTTCCATTTCCAACTTAACTAGTTCTTCTGATGACTGTGAAGGGAAAGCCTGTTGATCAGTTTTCATAAGAGAATCAGGGTAAATTCCAGGCAATGAAATTATGTAAGTCAAATGACTACAAGGGTTTTTTTAATATACATAATTTTCTCAGTAGACAAATACGATATTTTCTAGTGTATTTTGAAAGCATGAGAAAGTTTACTATTGGAATCTAATACTTCAGAAATTAATGAGAAACCATAGAGTAAATTGGTGAAGGAGACTGAGGTTCTCAGGATCTGAAAACATCTTCAGATTTGTAGATCTGCTTAGATTCTACTGTGCTTAAAGATTAAGATTTGCTATATGCTTGGAGTCTCAATGCACAAGTAAAAACATGGAATTTGTAGAAATACCTGTAACCATGGGTGGCTTAATGTTTTGTCCACACTGTAGCGCTTTCTCATTTTCACTTGCAACAAATTATTTATGAGATCAATAGCTGAAAAAAAATAACATTGGAAAATGTCAGTTTAAATGTCTTTATTTCAACTAGGACATGCAAACAGAGAACTAGACAGACATGGTAGCTGTAAAAAAGGACAGTTATCCCTTCTTACTCCAACTTTTTACAAATGGCAGTCAATGCTGATGTCCCTGAAGGTACCCAATGCAACCCTTCCTAATGGAATTACAACTGGTTTATGGAACATTTGCCTGAAGATGGTTCTCACTCAGCTCCTGCTCAAGTGAAAAAAATCTTATATAAATGAGGACTAGAGTATTCTTCAGGTACCACAGTAAACACGCATAGATGTATATATTTCTCTGAGGCTCTCAGTGCCACTTTCAGATTATAGAATGTGAAGTGGCTGGAACGGACCTTAAAAATCATCTAGTTCCAACTCTCCCTGCCACAGGCAGGAACATGTCCCACTAGACTAGGTTGCTCAAGGCCTCATTCAACCTGGTTTTGAACATTGCCAGGGTTGGAGCATCCACAACACCCCTGGGGCAACCTGTTCCTGTGTCTTACCACTCTCACAGTAAAGCATTTCTTCCTTAAATTTCCCCTCTTTTATATCCATTACTTCTTGTCCTGTCACTACAATTCCTAATGAAGAGTCCCTCTGCAGCTTCCCTGTAGGCCCCCTTCAAATACTGGAAGGTTGCTATGAGGTCTCCAGGCTGAGCAGTCCCAATGTTCTCAGCCTGTCCTCATAGGGGAGATGTTCCAGTCCTCCTACCAACTTTGTGGCCCTCCTCTGGACTTGCTCTAAGAGTTCCATGTCCTTGTAATGCTGGGGACATTCCCACCCTCCAGGTGGGGCCCCACAAGAGCAGAGCAGATGGAGAGAATCACCTCCTTCAACCTGCTGGCCTCTGTCCTTTTGATGTAGCCCAAGATTTGACTGGCTTTCCAGGGCTGTGAGCACACACTGCCACAGCAGAGACCACTGACAGTAGCACCTTCCCAGGCACTGAGTGAAGAAATCAGGTTTTGTAAGTCAAAGTCTTGCAATACTATTCTTTTGAACTGAGCGTTGCTTCTTATCTGCTAGTCAGGTCTGCTGTTTCAGAAAAGTGAGAGGGCTTCTTTTACAAATTTCATAATTTATATGGTTTTGGAGTCAATGACTCACTGAGGTTCAGAGAATCATAGAACGGTTTATGTTGGAAGGGACCTTAAAGCTCATCTAGATCCAACTCCCTTGCCATGGGCAGGGACAGCTTCTACTAGACCAGGTTCCTCAAAGCGCTGTCAAACTTAATCTTGAACACTTCCAGGAATGGAGCATCCACAGCTTCTCTGGGCAACCTGTTCTAGTAAAGAATTTCTTCCCAATATCCAACGTGAACCTACCCTTTTTCAGTTTAAAGCAGTTACCCCTCATCCTATCACTACATGCACGTCTAAAAAGTCTCTCTCTCCAACTCTCTTGTAGGCACCCTTTAGGTACTGGAAGGTGCTATAAGGTCTTCCAGGAGCCTTCTCTTCTCCTGACTGAACAGCTCCAACTCTTTCACCCTGTAGGTATGTGTGCTGTGGTTCCTGAAGGGATGAGGCCCATGAGACCAGTGCATGGAACTGCACTAAGTGACCCATTTGAAACATCTCTGGAATGAGATTGCTGAGCTTTGAATGCAATTACAAAACAAAACAAAACAAAACAAGAGTGAGGGTATCATGAAAGGTTAAATTCTATTATAGGTGGTGCTAAATGTTCAGCATGTGTCCTGGAGGAAGGTTACCGTTATTACAGAATAACTGACTAGCCACAAGGGATGATAATATTCCTGCAACTTTTCCATTTCATCACATTATCACTTGTCCAAAGTACACTGGTTTACGTATTTGTGTCTTTGTTTATATCACGGTTAAAAACGGTCTTGAAAGTAACACAGAAACATGGCACCGCTGATGGGCACTGGATCTGAAACATGTCAGATGGATATTGTTGCCAGCTGGGTATTGAAGCAGCTGAATAACCATCTTGTCTGTTTTAAGAGTACAGCATGGGACAGAACTCTTTAAACTGATACATCTCTGATGTTATATTTTGTACAGCAATATGGAAAAGCTTTTCTTTTTTAACAGAGACTTCCCCTCCCTGGGCTCAATTTATTAACTAGGGCTTTATGTGTTTCGGCCCTGAGAAAAAAATGTCCAAGAAAATGGGAATGTACACGGCAGCCTATCTGGATGTATGCAATAATTTTGACAGACAAACCTATTCTTAGCAATACAAGACTATCACTAAAGTAGCCCTGACTTCCTGGTGATGAATACTGTCTTGGAAATCAAAGCAATTGTGGGAATAAGCAAATCTCAGGACTTTTGACAAAGAAAGCACTGCCAGAGGCTCTGAGCCATTCTTTTCCTGGAACAGATGGTCCTAATTTTACTTTTTCTGTTGTAGACAAACAGATTCTTATTTACTGTCTCTTTTAGCACCAAGTACAGTTAATGCAAAATTTTCTAACTCATGTTTATTTTGTTCCCTCTCAAAATGTCTGTTCAGTGGATGTGGGACAAGAAAGTCAATGGATAGCCAATATGATCAGTACCAATAGATGATACCACTCTGAAAATCCATTTGTTTTCCAAATTAGTGAGGTTTATCTTTTTCCTCTTTACTGGTAAGAGAAATTATCAAGTTTTAACCTGGACTGGAAAGTCAGTCATATGCCACAGTTTAGTTACAAAGCGACTTCTGCTATCATATGGGAAAAAGTGGTGGCCATTGTTTTTATCTGATGCTTGGAAGAGGAGAACATAGTCCCTACCCACTGCAACAAATCTGGGTACCAGCATCTTCTGCAACACTCTCAATTTACCCTTACATTCAGCAGAATTACAGTAAGACTTGAGTGTGTCTTGTGATACATAGGCCAGCGTTGAATGTGAATTTAATAGGGTTACCATTTCTTTATTATCTTCAGTGATATTTGGGTATATATGATCTTCAGAGATTATTTTTCATCCATTACTATAATCTCAGTTTGGAAAACAAGTCAAGAAAGAGCTGACTGTCCTGGAAACTGCTGAGATGTAAGTGCATGCACCCCAACATGTGCCTCTGTAACTGCCAAGTACCTACTGAACATTCTTCCTGCCATTGAGTATTGATAACATCTCTATTATGCATCTTCCGTGCAACGCACTGGAAGAAGATATGACTGTGAGCCTTATAAGTGATGAAATTATACACGGCTATTTGACCTTCCTCAAGCTACAACAAGGTGAGGACCCCTTTGCCTCTTTTTTCACTTCAGGACAATGACATACTACATGCAATAACATACTTCTTTGTGTTCTTGGGGGAAATTGCCAATGGCTTATTGAACAGATCAGAAAAGCATTCGTCCACAAAATGTCACAAGAAAAAGGGCACAAAGGATAGGGAAGAAAACTATGATGAAAGTGAAAAGGATTAGGATGTCAGTATTGAGCAATCATTTGTTCCTGAGAACAGTTTACACAGATAATCTGCTTGTTTCACCACTGGAATATTGCTGTCTCTATAACCAGTTTTGCTGTTTGTTTTTAGTTCTTTATGCCAGGAAATCATGCAATCCAGGCAATGCCAGTTCTCAAACATAAGAGTTCTGAGTATCAGAAGCCAAGATGCAAGTGATATATATGGGCAAGGCAACAAAAGAACAGTGCTGTATAAAGCAAAGAAGCAGCTAGGGAGTTCAATACTGACACTGTGAATGCTGGAACTAAAATCTTTAAAGAAAATGAGGACAGTTCCAGGTTATTCTCTCTGTTTCAGCTCACAAAAAAGCTATCCTGTCCTGAACAGTGTCTTGACAGACACTATCTTACAAAGTTTAGTCTGGCTGCAGATAATACAAGATATATGAACATTAAGATTCATGTTGACTCATTTTCTGAATATAAAAAACTAAATTAATATAATTGTTTGATGATTACATTTCGAGCTATACAGGTTAAAAACATTGGAGATAGAAATTTGGGAGGCATTAACATTTATTTTAGACAAAAAATTTCAGTATGCTTCAGGGGACTAAACTGAGGCATCAGCTGTTATGAAATTAAATATTCTGTCTAGGAAGATAAAGCATCAGGAGAGGGTAGCAACTACATTGTGTTTTAAAGTAAATTTTATGAATTTTTACTAGAGACCGATTTTTATTATTTTTTTCAAAATCAGGTTTTAAAGTAATCCTTGTCAGACATTTTAAGAGCTTTATAAAATTTTACAGTGTTCCTCTGTAAAATCAATAAGTAAATGTGTGTTAAGAAAACCACCTATGGTCTGCACACCTTCTACAGGAATACAACAGGCTATCACCAAGGAGGCAACCTGAATGAAAGTTCTGAGAGGATTATGGGTCTGCTCTAACTCTTATATGGGCTCCTGTTTAACTACCATGATTTAAAGATAGCATAAGCAGACAGTTGAGGGCTTATCAGATTCCAGGAGCTGGAAACTTTGTTAAAGGGGATAAACTAGCTGACTACTCCACTAGAATGAGTAGTTGTCACTTAGATGGGTGATCACTTAGCAGAATCCCCAATGGAAAGATCCAAATGCTACTTTAACAAGCTCTGTGTGCTCTTGATTTTTGGAAAGATGGTTCTTTAGTTGCATTTTACTGCAAACAACCTCCACATTCAGGAGGTTCACGATTCTAAACTGCTTATGCAAGTTTATTAATATGGCAAATAATTAATTGTAGTAAAGTCACAATTTTCATTCCAAGTATCAAATTAACATGATTACTTTTCATAGGAATGACTGCTTTAACTCAATTAGGATGTGATGTGCACATAAATGTAAAAGTTTAAGAAATATCTGAAAACCCTATTATGGATATATCATTCACCTAGTTCCTCCCTGCAGACTTTAGTTTTTTAGAAAGTTATTTAGAAAAAAACAAAAAAAAGAATATATATAAAACCCAGTCCTAAATTAACAATAAATTTATACTTAGTTCAGAATTTTTAAGGTACACATACAATACTTTGTATATTACATATACTATAGTATATGTAATATTTAATATACAGCAAGCTACTCGTACTGTCATAATTTGTAGAAATTTAAGCTGCTGCCACTAATACAGGAGGACTGAGACCTCCTAGGTCCTGGATTTTTCTGAAAATAGGTCTACTGATTAGAGGTATAATTTTTTATACACAGAAATCCCCTATTGCGAGGATTTCTAGTGAACATTCAGAGTTATTTTAGCATAAAATAATCTTCAACTGGCAGAGTTTATTATTTTCAGTGATATGGATTCAGCTATACTATTGAAAGAAATCCTTGGCAATTCTGAGCTGCACCTCTATAAAACAGATTAGTATTAGAAAACCTATCCTAGCAAATGTGTAAGTAGAGCCAAGACCTTAGTTTCAACAGATTGATAAACATTTACAGAGGCAGAGAGCATCTTGAGCTACAACATGCATTTGACCTCCTCATTCATGTAACTTTCTCAGAGTTTCTATTCACATTACGCTGTAACAAGCCTAAATAAATATTGGCTTGAAGGCAGAAGGGCTATTTATTTATGATTCCAAAGCACTGTAACACCATGATCAAATTTAATGCATGGAAGAAATTGCATTGTTCCTTCACAAATTATTTAATAATATGAAGTAATGTGAAACACTGATGTGCAAATCACATAGCTCATCAGGCTAGTAAGAATAGCTGTGTTGGTAGCTGATGGAAAAAGAATTCTGAATACAATGATTTGTGAAAACTCTACAGCAGAAGGAAACACACCATGAATAATCCAAAGCTTGACATAGCACATTTTAGGACCATACAATTAAAAAAAACCAACCACCACAGTGAACACACACTAGGTAATAATATATACTAACTATATATACCAACGAGTGGAAAGGCAAAATCCATCAGAGTGTTCTGTCTTTATATTTAAAAGCATTTATTTTTTGCAACCTGTAGCTAAGTCAAAATACATATTTTGAGATGATGCAAATCTGGAAGGTCAAAGTTGGAAAGAGTTATGCTTTTGAAAACAGGTTCCATGTTTGAGAGATGTAAAATTTTAAAGTATAAAATAGGAAAGAATTCTGCAAGCAGATTCCTCTGTATCAATGTCTTGCAAAATTCCAGAATGAAGTCTGAATTAAGGTCAAATTATCATACAGCAATTCAGTGCATTTGGAAATCTAAAGACAGAGCAGAAATAGCAGACTGGGCAACAGAATGCTAAATGCCTGTGACAAAATCTGCTTTTCTAAAACTTACCCCAAATTTACCGCAGAAACTATCTCTCTCCAGTAAGACCTTACAATCTATTTAGACATACAAACACAGACTCAGCTTTTTGGGATGTATTCTCTGAAGAAAGTGAATGTATTGGAAACACATGGGGAAATGCAGCCGCTTAGGTAAAAATCAGAATTTCATATGGAGAAGTATGTGACAGCTACAAAATTCGGAAGGTCTTAGTTTTCATAAGTCACATTTGAATGGGAAAAGGACAGACAATA
>NW_008664252.1:42766-50169 GCF_000695815.1 Acanthisitta chloris | reverse complement strand
AATCTAGAAGTTATGACATCATACAGACACATTACAGTGAGAAAAGATTCATAGTCAAGAACTAGACCATATTACTGAGTGGCAGAGAAGACAGAACTGTTGATGGTGACTTAAAAGCATTAGGCACTCAAGAATATCCTTGCATGGATTCTGTCTTCTTTCTTGGCTTGCAGATTTTTATTTTAAGAATTACTAGAAAATGCTGCAGAAAAAGTAATTAACAAGAAAATAAACCAACATGCACCACAATAGTGTATTTGTGACACACTTTTCCTCCAAGATACAACTTCTTTCCATATGCTTTTTCTCTCAACCTGTTAGACTTTAAGTGTATTATTTACATAACCAAACAGTTTCAACTGTTATGGGTCATGTATTTTTATGAATCTGTTGTCTCACCAGTGCAGTTTAAAATTTTAAAAGCCAATTTTACCTTAAGACCAATAATTGAACCAGGAACACAGAATGGGAACATATAGGGTACTTTACCACTATTGTCACTTTTCCAGACACATTGTTTAGCTATGACTTGTCTCCTTGGACTTTTTTCTTTAGAAGTTTTGCTACCCTCTGACATCCAGCTCCCATATTTACATGCAGTTGCTTGGCAATTATTAGGAAAAGCATCTAGTGAGCACTAAACCCAAAGTGGTGATAAACACAGCATCATTCACTCTAATTTGTGCATTATCCATTAAATGCAAAGAAATATGTGATTTTTCCTCTCTGATGACAATAAAAATAGAAGATTGCAATAACACTGGCAATATTCTTGGCTGATGATCATTTCTCTTAATCTAAACTGAAAACCATTTAACAAGGTAAAAAACCCCCACACCTTTTGAAACATTTATAGTTCCACTAAAAGTACACACACAAAATTTCAAGAAAATTAGTTCCTGCAGTCTATGAAGCAGCTAGCTCAGGCATATCAGCTGCATTTGTGATCCTAACCTGATACAGTTGTGAAGTAAACGATTCCTCCCATCTATCATTCTAAAGTGTCTGTCTTTATGAACCATAACTTGCTTGGCAGTTCAAGCAGGATTTTTGATATAGACAGCAAAAGGTTTGAATAAACATTTCACTCTTGGGGGTTTTTTTAGCTCAAATGTAGTTCCTTCTACTACTGATCACTTCTCTGCAACAGTGTTTCTAGAGTAATCATACGAGCATTCACAGTAACCAGTACTAACATACTTCAGCAGTAAGACAAGAAGAAACAGTCATATATATTGGATTTTATATGGTCAGAGTACATGAGTATTTCTACTGGCATGCGTAAGTCAGAGAGACTATAAATTCTCTTAGATGGTAGCCTAGCTCTTCCAAGTTCACTGAATTCTCAGTTTCTGCCTGCTATTACTGAGACATGTAATATAGTCTATGGATGAAGCTAGTAGATTTAAAATCGAGCTGTAATGTACAGTTCATAGAGTCCGTTGTTAAAGAGTGCTTGGACCCAGAACTCTTTTGGTCATATGAGATGAAAGCAGTAAGTAATGGAGAAAGAAAGAACATTTACATTAGCTTTACTTATGCTAACCTTTGGACAAATGGCTCAAATTTACACAGCATAACACTTAAAAAACATCTTTCTTATCTGCATTTGTTTTGTCTGCGAAAATGATACCTGCCTAGTCAATTTTGGTTTCAATTTTTCAGTATCATAGCTGTGCAGCAATATTTTGGTTGAAGCCTTCTGCGAATGCTGTGGTTGTTACATGTTAAAATTCTCTTAAATATTAGCTTAAGTTTTTAAATGTCAATAATTAAAATGGATTAACTGGTGGACCTTCAACATTTTTTCTTTCTTACAAGTTAAAAATCACTTAAACAATTTTGTCTTAAAACAAAGAATAATGCTTTTTGTCAGAAAATATCTCTGTAGATACTTCAAGACAGAAATTTCAATCATATCAGATTGAAAGAGGCCGATAAATGTTCATTTACAAAGACCTTGCCAGATTCTGCTGCAGCATCACATTCCACACTGTGACGTAACTCCCTTACAAACTTGAGTGGAAGAACTAGTAGATGATTATTCCTGTCCTCTTGGGAGAGTTATTGATATGATACAAATTTCCAGGAAATAGTTAAACAAGAAATATACTGTGCCTTTAAAATAAATCTGTTATTGACCTTTTCATATGAAAACTAAAAAAAAAAAAAACCACAAGTAATTGTAGTCATTTATGTTAAAACTTCTGTTGAAAAATGTTTAAGAATAATTGGCAAAAAGGAAAACAGGAATTATATGGCAGGGAAAAATCCCTTCATTAGCTAAACCTGTTTGGGAAGCTGGAAGAGCCTACAACAAGCAAAAGGAAGATTTTCAAGCACACAAATGTCACCTGCTGGGATTGAAACTAATTCTCTGTTTGAATTTTGTAGATTTATAGAAGAGAAATTTAGGAGCTCCAGTGTTTTTAGCATGAAATGAGTTTCATGTTACCACAGTTCACACTTAAATACACGTTTTCAAATTGTTGCTATTTACAATGTTGAGAAGCAACGTCACAAAACCTTTAAAATCTTCTGTGTTTCCCTCCTAAATGTCTAAATTGTTTGCACTGTTTATTAACATGGCACTGTTCAGAACTGCAATCCAGATTAGATGTGTTAGGACAGAGGGCACAGATGCACACGGCCCAGCTCCTGCCCTCTTGCAAGCTGTGCAGGAGAGTGGACCAAAGTTGATGACGTGAGAAAAACACTCCTTTATGTTCCCTAGCTAATCTGTAGTTTGAGTTCAAATTTGAGTTCTAAAAATCAGCATTATCAAGTAATACTTGAAAAAGATCTAGACTCCAACTCCCTGTGCTAAATACAATGGAATCCCTTCAGACTTTTTCCAGCATAACTTTATCATAACAGAGTGGTTCATCAGCTAGAAATTCAAGCTATGTAATAAAATGACTATGCCTAAGCAGAGTTTAACTTAGAAATTTGTTAAAGTGGTTTTTCCCTCCCTTCTGCACGCTTGCAGTCTGTTATCCATCAACTCTTAATGAAGGCTGTGATTCTATAAATGCAGAGGTAACACCCTACTAGGTGAGTTTTCTGTAGGTGCTCTACTGAATCTTCACCTTTGAATGTAAAAATTGATCTTCTGTCTACCACAGTAGAAACTTGTGGGAGACAATTTCTTGCAGCTTCCCCTGTGTTGATTGCTGTTTGCTTATCTCTAGCGACAGATAAAGCATTGCTGCCAACAGATTCTGTCAGCTTACATATCAAAGTGTGTGGAGGTTCAGGAGAACTTCAGTGTGTAATTGTGCAGATTTATAGCTTTTTTTTTCCCCCTCTCCAACAGATTTCATCAAACTTCATCTGCCACAGAGATAAAATAACAAACAATGCTCTCAGAGCATTTTTCATCTGCGAATCTCACATGGCTATAAGATATATTATAGTAAGCATTAGGCACACTGCTCTAAACTACACTTAATGTGTATGTTAAACATGTCATCTGAAAACCAGAAAAACTGTATGGTAAATACCAGAAATTGTAAATGCTAGTCTTGTAATTCAATTTGGCACATATTACAATTCAGAAAAAGATCTAAAAAAACTGATGTTTATGTTTCCTTTGCTTTAAGACTTATGAAGCATACCTGCAAAAATTATGGACAAAAAGCTATGCAATTTAAAAAAAAATCCCGAAGAAAATCAAGCTGCCAAAAAATGTTGGTGATACCAGAACTCAGAATTTTGTTAAATGGTCTACTTTGTCATGTTTAGAGACATCTGTAATAGAATTCATTTACCTTCTTTAAAGATGTTCCTAGCGAACTAGTCACACTGTTCTTTAGTTTTTTTATCAAGAGTCTTTGATGCCATTGACCAGAACTTGAGTTTCAAAAGTCTCATTGGTTATCTCCAAGTTTTCTTCCTGCAGAAAGTTTCTTCTATGACATTTTCTCACAACGTTCCTGAAACCACATCTACTTTGAATTGTTCAGTTTTATTTTCTCCACAGAAAGACTACCAGGGTACAGCATTCTACTGAACCAAAACTAAATTACTGAAAGAAGACCTGAACGAAGAAGTACATAAGCAAGTATATGCAACAACAATTCCAGCAGCTATGGTTCCCCACAGATTCTATAACAATCTGATCTGTAGGTGGTTATGAGCCTCCTTCAACACCTCCTAGAGAGGTCCCACGCTAGAGGATTATGCCATATGCAGTCTATACATGCTCCGTGGGAAATGATTAAAGCAGCTGATAGCACAAAACAGACATTACATTATGGTAACTTGAAATTTCGTAATTTTTTTTCCCACTGGTTTGTACAGGAAAAAATATAAAAGCAAAACACAAGTACTCTTTTTTAGCATGTACATAAAATCAGCCACAAACAGGTATTACCTTCATGAGAAATTTCTTTCCATGGATTAGGTGGATACATGAAAGCAGCATTCTGGATCTGGTCATGTATGTCTTCATCTTCGTTGAATGGAAAGGTACCACTGAGGCTTACATAAATGATGACACCCACAGACCACATATCCAGAGATCTGTTATAGCCTTTGTTTCTCAGCACCTCTGGAGCAAGGTAGGCTGGTGTTCCTACAACTGACCGCCTAAATGATTTCTCTCCAATGATACGGGCAAAGCCAAAATCACAAAGTTTTACCTGTTTAATGGAAAATGCTATAGTGAGACAGACATTATTTTTATTATCAAATACATAGTTGAGGGACTTTCCTCAGGGTTTAGTTGCAAGATGCATCTCTACTGTTCCTTCAGGGATACATTTTTTTTAACTCCTTTTTGAGAGGAATACTCTTATTCAACTGAGACATTAGACCAGAATACCAGTTCATTGCATGTCATCTATTCCTTCACTCTGTTAAGACAGCAGAGTTTTGGACAGGCCTAACAGCTCAGGTTCCTGGTTAAAGCAGTAATATAAAGTAATACTTATTCATTCACAGCATAAGAACATAGCAAACAGAAAAACTGTTTTACCTGTGGCTTTTTCCTTAACCAAGTAAATTGACAAAATTTAGTTCTTAAACTCCCACTTTTATTTTACTGTGGACCTAGTTGCACTCTGCCTCTCTGCAAACTTCCTTGTCTGTGTTCTACAGAGGAACAGATTTAGTTGCTTGAAGATTCTCACTTAACAAATCAGTATAGATCCTTCTCTTATTGATAACGATAACATTTAAAATTCATCAATACTGGTAATTTTGAATATAGGCAGTTGGAGTCAATTACAGATGAACTCCACAGATCAAAGCTAGCAGAAGCTAATAAAAATACTTTTTAATGACAAATACAACCAGTCAGAACATATATTTGAATATCCTGCAATCCACCTGGCATTTCAATTCATAAAATTAAAGAAGAAGCTCTTGTTCTTCATGAATTCTACCCTAACTTTCAGAAAAATAACCTTCTTTCTGGAGCAAATAAACCAGCTACATAACTTGTGCTATAATGGTGAGCAAATTAGAAACAATCACACAATTAGCTATGTCGCACTTGAAAACCTACTTGAATATTTTAGGCAAGTGACAAAAGGCAACCTGTTTTTCTTTGTAAAGTGTTTTGGATTAGTGACCTTATAAAAAAGCTCTGTGTAGTTCCTGGAGTAGATATAGACAGGTCACTAATCACTTCTTTGTTCATACACAAAATATATATTGCTAACACTTATTAATTTGAACAGTCTTAAGAAAGGACATTTTCTACTTGCCTGTGGGAAAGGATCAGCTGATGCCAATAACACATTTTCTGGTTTGAGGTCACAATGAACAATATTTTTGAAATGAAGATGTCTTAAAGCAACAAGGATCTGTGGATAAACAAATCAAATTATGTTTGTTTGTTTTGATATTGTTCAAACAATATCAGTGAGCAGAGAAGCAAGGACTGTTGCGAAGAAAAAGAATTAATCTTTTCCAAGATTGTCAACAATGAAGAAAACCCCAACCAACAAAAGTAAAACGTCAGCTATTATTTGCTGTGCCTCAAGTTTTCCTGATGTTTCACTGCATGGAATATGACTTTTCCCTCTCCAAAGAGTATACATTATAAACCTTTTTTTAAACAGAGTTCTAAGTATTTGTTTACTTTTTTTTGTGCACAAAACCTTCAGATGTAGAAACATGTGCATCTCCCAGTTCTAAATTCAATGAAAAATATGTCACAGAAATATTACAGAATCTAATTTAAGCGTTTCCTTGACAAGAGAAAGCAGAAGCAGCATTGTATGTATTTCTGTTCTGTTACATACACAAGAATATGGTAACAGAGTGCAACAGATATCCATTTTTTTTGTGACTAAATTCATTCCTTGTGTTTGGTCAAGAGCTGGCAGAATCTGCCACTATATTAGGGCAGGGACTGGTGAGGAGGTTGAATGAGCCTGGGAATATAAGAAAACAAATTCTAAAGCTGGTGGCAGTTTTGCCTATGAAAGCCTGGATACTAAGGGACCAGTTACATTTTACCCCAAATAATAAACTTATAATAATAAACAGTGTTGTTCCTGCTTCTTTCTTTTTCCTGCATGCTGAAACACAGGCTGCTCTCACTCTGGGGTGGGTTACTACTCAATAGTGTATCTAGATTTAAACCAGTATTATGGGCAGCCAAAGACGCAATATGATAATATGGTAACAGGAAGTCCCCCCAAAAAGCCCACACCAAATTGTTAACAAAAGTCACAGAGGAAGGCAGTCTCATTTCATCAGAGGTAGCACTGAGATCCAAGCACAGAAAATACATACAACAGTGCATAGCATGAACTGCACTGGTTAGGTATGGGGCAGTTTGAGAGGCTCAAATTTCTTTGCGTAGTTCTTCGCAGTTTGCTCTTAGTGCATTCCACCCCTTTCTTGTGCTTAATTCTTCCAGTATATGAGAAACTGTATCTGGATGTCCCTTCCATCCGGCAGGCAACAGCTGTACATGTGCCTAGTTCTAGGTCCTCCAAATGGCTTACTATCAGATAACGGACAGTAAGCTGTCTTAACATCCTTCATATTACAACTCAGGCTCGCATGAACCAGACAGGTAAATGACGTCAAAATCAAAACGTAAGAAACAGTGAGAATAAGTAACCCCAAATCTCCTCCTAGGTCTATAATTAATTTCTTACCTGAGTAATTAAAAACTTTGTTATTCTCTCTGGCAATCTGCCCTTTTCACTTGACAAGATCATCTCCAGCATGTCTCCCTTCATATTACAACTCAGGCTCGCATGAACCAGACAGGTAAATGACGTCAAAATCAAAACGTAAGAAACAGTGAGAATAAGTAACCCCAAATCTCCTCCTAGGTCTATAATTAATTTCTTACCTGAGTAATTAAAAACTTTGTTATTCTCTCTGGCAATCTGCCCTTTTCACTTGACAAGATCATCTCCAGCATGTCTCCGCTTTTC
>NW_008664252.1:0-42711 GCF_000695815.1 Acanthisitta chloris | reverse complement strand
ACAACCCCAGGGTGATGAAGATTCTATTAAAGATAAATACAGCACTAGATTTCCCAACATAATCTGTGGGTTTTATCATTACATAGCCAAATTTCTGACCCCCACCTAAACCAGACAATGTGTCAGTATTTTGTAATTTAAACTGTGTGCCTAACCTGTAGGGAAGTGGCATGGAATTTCTAGGGACAGTACAAGAGAATGTATGGACCTCAAATTAGATTAACAAGCATACATTTTCCTTATTTCCCTAGTGCTTAAAACTGCAGAAATAATAACTCCTAATATGACATTGCCAACACATTTGTTCTTGGCTGTTTATGCAGATTAAGCAGCAAAAATACTAGCATTTTTGCAAAAACACTAGTAATTATCAATTAAAATAATTAACATATTATCTGGTATGTATAGAAATAAATAATGGAGTTAATATGGTAAAAAGAACAGAAAAATACCTGTAAAATTGCAACTTCATTACGAAGTTGACTTTCCTGTTTAGTTGGGAATCTTAGTTTATCAATTATTTTAATGGCAACATCTCTTCCTGTTTTGCGATGCTTTCCTGCATTAATAAAACAAAAGACCTCTATCAGTTAACATGATTAATTATGAAAAGTGTTCCCTTTTCATGGACTGTACAAATGGTCACAACCAAGTAACTATCCAAGCTGGTTTGCAACTAAGTCATTAAAAGTTTTCTGCCATTTCTCTTCTTTCTATCTTTGACAACAGAACTTTTCTTATTATCAACTGACAAAGCTGTTTAAACACTTTAGAAACATACATATGAGAAAGTCAGCTCTGCTTTTCAACAAGATAGATGCAAAGTGAATTTTCGCATATACACTTAAGCCGAAGCTGCATTCTCTGCAACTGGCAGGTTGTAGGCTTAGTCCTTCAATGATAGCTCCACACTAGCAAATAATGAAATAAGTGATAGCCTTTAGGCATGTAACGACATGTCCCAGGTTTATCAGAGAGTCAGAGATTCTTCAGCGAGAAATTTGTTGTTAGTTCTCACTTCACACTGTCTTGACCAACAACTATACCTACAGACACCTCCAAAAACTGCTGAAAAAAGGAGAACTAAAGAGAGGAAAAATGAAGTAAAAAATAAAAAGAGAAACAATTCCAAGAAGCTACTAGAAACAATAAAAAAGCCACAAAGAACATGTCAATAAAAACAGAAGGAAGAATAATTTTTTTCCATCCATTATTGTTCTCAAAAATAACAGTTTCCCGCACTTCAGGGCTTTCTTTATTAGAGCTCACAGAGAATATGAATCTACTGATACACACTGACATATTACTGGGTAGAAAACTTCAAATTACAAAAAGATTTTATTAACATAAAACATAAACATACACATTGTTTAATGTATACTGCTTATAGAAAACAACA
Organism: Acanthisitta chloris; assembly: GCF_000695815.1. Taxonomy (NCBI): domain Eukaryota; kingdom Metazoa; phylum Chordata; class Aves; order Passeriformes; family Acanthisittidae; genus Acanthisitta; species Acanthisitta chloris. The sequence goes on along the minus strand of NW_008664252.1, from coordinate 41,312 downwards.
GGCAGCAAATTTCTGTAAGAAAACACTTCAGAGTCCAAATACTTTCACCATTCAAGAAAACCAAAGCCTTACCTCCATAAACAATTCCAAACTGTCCTGATCCCAGTACCTCATCTGGGAAGATTTGGTATACAGTGCTAATATCCTGTTTATACAAACATAACAAATATTAAGCCCTGAGGACATGGAAACAAATTTATATTTCTTTTGCTTTCTAGTGGAAACTAACATATATTTCTATAGTACATTTCAGAAGATATTATCAGCCAAAATATTCAGGTGGGTTTTCTTACTAGCCACATTACTTGTAATTGCTGTAAAAGCTGACAAATCTTCAACAGGTTCACTGAGAGGGGTAAAATATTTCAATTGTGCCAGAGAGGGGTCTCAGGGTTTACTATTTCTTAGTGCCTTAGCACAGGCTAAAGTGCAAGCTGTTAACACATTCATTTGGGAGACTCAAATATACATCAAATCAGTTTTATTTTCCTGATACATAACAAGCAGCATATACAACAAATAGTAAAAGAATGCCTAGGATTTGACAATAAAGGCAGCCTTACTTTTTCTTAGGAAACAAATGGACACATCCCTAGCAGGCAATCTTTTTCTGACTACTACGAGAGCTGTCCCAGAGATTTACTTGGCTGCAGGGTGTCCTATTCACTTCCTCTGCCCATGAGACAGAAAACAAGCAATGTGACTGTTTACCTTGACCACATGTTCTGTGTCTCTGTCCTAGTGTAAAAGAAACCCAGAATTCTTTATGCATGTGTAACAACATATGCAACTCTTCCTTCCAAAGATAGACTTTCATCTTTGTACAACAGAGAATATCTGATCTCTCAAGGTATATTTATCAAGGCTTGTGGTCAGCTTTATGAAGTTCAGTTGACAAATTCTATGAACTAATAATTTCTACACCTCACTTTTCCATCTGGTAATTAACATCCTGCAAGGATCCATAGTTAAAGACTGTATTAAGTGAAATTACTCATATATGTATCTATTACTCGTATATCTTGATACAATCATATCAAGAAAAGGTGCCATGAAGATGATTTTTCTCAAAATTAGCAAAGCTAATTGTTTGTTAATTTCTACAAAGTGAGAAATGGCTGATGGAAGCTCCTCTAACATTTCTCTTTGCAAAACAAATCAATGACTTTGCCAGCTCAATCATAGCATGTCTAGCACCAGCATCAAGAGAACACTCACCACATTTTCTTGAACTTGGCAGTTTGACACAGAAATACTGATGGATATATCCCCTGGGGAAGAAAGCACAATATACTTTAGATTGCTATGCTTTTAGTTCAAACATGTAGTAATAGGAAATGACATTCACATTACATCAATATCTACTGACGGCTCTAGAAATTGAACCAATTAGGTCAGCTTGTTCGTCTAGCAGCCAATATAAAATTACACCAACCCACAACACGTGACTTAAACAACAGTTTTGCGGTGTATGGAAAAAACAGAATTATACAGGCAAATATGCATTAAAATTAGAATGTACACTGTTTCAAGTAATATACATTTCAATTGGCTTAAGAGACAGCATTAAAACATATAATGGAAACAAAATCTTGCACTTGTGATTTAATAGAACAAGCATCAGATTTACCCTCTATAAATTCAGAGCTTAGAATGTTGTCATAAGCATTCTGAGCTGCAAACCTACTGAGGGGTTCAATAAAAGTTGAGAATATGCCTACAGCTAACTGTATGACACAAAGAGAACACTCTGGGGAGAAAAGAATGTTTCACTGGAGCTCTGCCCCTTCTGTCTCCTGCCTAGTATCCTGTTCATGTTGACTTTTCGTTTTCTTATTAAGTATTTCAGCCTCATCAAAACCAGTGTCCCTACTATAAAGCCTCTATTACACACTGAAGACACTCATTGCTACACATCAGCACCAATCCTAGCTGCAGTAAGCAACATGGATAACTTCTGCCTCACATAGCTTATTCCATTTCCTTAGGAATAGACTGGTCTTGGAATGGAATGTTTCAGTTATGTAGGGGCTTTTTATCATTGCAATTTGTTTTCAAATGTATGTACTACTCTGTGTTTACATGAAAAAAAGGCACGGACAAGTCCTACACTTTGAGCATAAGACAGAAGGTTGCTATATACTCCCCACAGGAATTTGTTCTAAAGGTCTCAGCCAGCAATTTTTGCACATATAACCCAAAGGTAACTATTAACTTTGAAAGAAACTTTTCAAACTTCCCAAGAGGGAGAGAAGACAGCTGTCATGCCCGGCCCAGCATTTTAGATGACTTGTTTAGCTATGCTGGGCCCAAACCAGGGGGACTAGAGAGCTAGTCTGAATAAAATGACATCCAGAATTTGACACTATTTTATGCAGGATCCCAGTCAAGAAAGCAAAGGGCATTGCTGATCTAATCTGATATTTGAGCTGTTGTGCCTGGAGATGTAATGTCACAGCCTGTTGTATTACTTGGTTTCTGAAGGGCTTGTGGTCTCATTAGCATTTTGTGCTGCATTAATAGCATCCAGATGTCAAGTGCTAAAGCGGGTATATATTGCAACAAAAGGTCTAATCCAAATTGTGTAGACATATCAAAATTTGCTTTACACTGACTAGGCTGAATAGAAGTAATAGAACAACTACAGCAGCACATGCCTAGTAGTGGAGAATTGTTTGCTCTTTGCTACTTTATTATCAGTACCCAAACTAGATTTAAACAAGTTTCATGTTTGTTTTACACAAACTCCCATCTTTGCTAGAGAATTACACCAAGATATGTAAATCGGAGGCAAATTCAGTCCTTTTGGTCCTGGGTAGCACACATGCTTTGTTGTGCTTGCAATAGCTGTTCTTCACACTTGAGGTCTTTTCATCTCAGCATGGGACACAGTTTGAGGCAGTTGTACAGCCAAGTGTGATGAAAGGGAGCATATCACCTATGCTGTGGTGACCAAAAGAGTGAAGAGCTGCTTCTGCAGATAGCTCGAAACATAAATTACAGTCACAAGGTGGGAAAAAAAATAATCAATTCCAAACTGAAACTCAGAAACTTCATGCACAAATCTGAATGAGATACCTTACTAATATAAAAACCATATGCTCACTAATAAATATGCATCTTGTATATTAATATAGGTGCCCTAATATAATCTGAAAAGACATGTATGAGAAATGTTGGGGCTTAAAATACAATGCAGACAAGTTTTAAGCCATGACAGAATAGCCTTTACCAGGTGTGCAATACACCCTTTCAGTGTAAGCAGAAGACTAAGCGATGCTGTTTGTGATGGAAGGGAGGAAATGAATAAACTTACTGTGCAGGCTGGCTCCTGACCCAGCTGATGTCCCTTTAGGGTTGACAGGCATCAGGGCATGCTGTATTGCCATCTCCCACATTCGTGCCACATCAATGCCAATACCGCTGCTGAGAAGACTGTTATTCAGTGGAACACTTGAGAGGTTTTCTATGTTTTCTCCAACATAATAGACTATATTTGCTGTGCTTATTTCAAAACAATGAGGATTGGCTCCTTGAGGCAGCAAAGTGAAAGTTTTTGCAGGTTCCAGAGACAAAATTTCAGACAATGGAATTTCCTAAAATGAAAAATATATTTTACTTTCTGTGTAAAGATTATCAACACAAAGAACTAAAGCATGAACTTTATTTAACTAATTTACAGTATTAGCTGTTGATTTTTACTACATGCTTCCTGTATAAACAAAAATGCTCTTGTAACCTGCAACTCCCTGACACAGAGGACTTTTGATGGTAAAATACTAAATATTTCTTTCCAAGACCAAGTAGAACTTTATTTAATTGAATTTATCAAAGATAGTAATGAGGAACTCCATTAGAAAATCAAACCTTTTTAACTTCTAATATAAAAGCTTTCCATTTCCACAACATGTATTATACAGGCCCTTGTTATTTGACGCCTTTCTGATCAGAGACTTGTTTGTGAAAAGCAAAACACACATAGGCAGTTTAAATAATGAAAACGAACACAGAAGTTATACTACTAGTGCACATTTAGTATGTATCATTCTAGCAATTTAGTCCTTACATTTTGCTGGTATAATGAGAGTGAAAATATTCCTTACTTTGTAATATTTGCTTCCAGTATCATTTTGAAAAAGAGTAATGCATTTGCTGTCGAGCCTCCAATAGTGTCGCTTCCTCTGCAATGAAATACAAGTGAAAAATAGTTCTAGCATTTTCCAAGTAAATTAATGAAACATTCATTTCTCAAAAACACCACTGCCAAAATGTTTCACTTTAGTTTGAAGAGATGTATTGTGAACAATAAAGATTCATTTGCTATTGCAAGATTTAAATGAAGACTTTATAATTGAATTTAGGATGTATAGGGACATGCTCTGTTGTTTTGGTAATAGCTGTGTTAAAATTGTACAAGTTTTAAAAATTTAAAATGTTATTTCCATGTCTGTATTACATTCAGCATAATTTGCTACTTGCACACTCCCAAAACAATTACACTTTCTTTTTGTATCACTTACAACACCCCAGCTTGCTTCTGAAGGTCACATACTGAAGGCTTTATTCCTGTTTTAGCAGGCTGAAATTAAAATAACTTCTTCTATGCTAAATCTATTTTACAAAAGTCTCGATCCAACCAGCAGTAATGTATCTGGGAGACTGCAGTTGGAAGTTAAAGCTACTTTACAGAACCCCTAATGTGTTAAGATTGTTTTACTTCCTTCAGAATCTTTACATATGGCTGCCTATGATAATACAGCAGAAATATTCAGATGGTTTTGTGTGTTTTAAGTGTTGCCTGTTTCTTGCAAGCAGTGCCAGTCCTCAGTTATGACAAGAGTCAGGACTTTACGAATCACAAAAACTGCAAAAAATGCCATACACGACTGCAAATTATCAAAGTATTCTTAGCTTTTGATTCTGTACTATCATCTAGTATGTACAGTAAGACAGGTCTTCCTTAATATTTCTTACCAGCGTGTCCTTGCTCGTATAGTGAACCATCCAACCCTCCTTCATAACTGTGCTACTTCTCCTTTTCGTGTGCTTCACAGACTGTACCACTCTCATTAATGGAATATTGTTGCTTGTTGAAGGGCTTAAGAAAAAAATCATTGAACATTTTTAAAAAGAAGGTAACTTTGGAAAAAAGGAAAAACATTTTAAAATCAGAATACATATATATACACTCGCACAATATCTACGTTTATTTCTATCATTGCTAGCAGACCTGGACTGCACACTATTTTGCTCGTGGTGTAGCATTACAATCTTTATTCTTGAGAATCAAAGTATCTTGAGATTCTCAAGAATAAAGATTGCAATGCTACACCACGAGAGTGTCAGAGACCTTTCTGAAGGCTTAGAAATGCTCTTCCAAAAATATTGCTAAAGATGAGCTCAGAATATGGGCAAATGACTAAGGCCTCAGCTAGGTTGTGGGAACCATAGCTCAAGTCTTTGCTATGTATGATTCAGACCAGGACTTGGATCTTGCATCTCTCATAACCCAGTAAACGCTGCCCATCAGATTACTGTCCTTTGATCTTCCTTGGGTTCAAACACACAATGGAGTGATGACGGTTTACAGAGTAGAAAAACGTGTCAGCTGCCCAGCTGTGGGTACCATGGGCTGGGCACAGCAGAGAAGCTGCTAGAACCTCTCAGAGAAAGAGGTTTACGCTAACCCATTTTACCCTCAAAGACCTAAAGCAAAACCCTATTACCTTGCCCTGTTGGGGTATGCATGCTGCAACTTTCCACCACTCAGCTGACACAAAGTAAGCTGGGAAGGCATGGGAATGTGCCAGTATGCCTGATAGTACCATTAGATAAAATCCAGTAGTAACCAGAAGCAACCAAGCCCATCTTTCTTGCTGTTAAGAGTTAACAATTCCTAGAGCAGATTTTGTGTAATGGAAGATGGACTCAATCTGCCTCAATCATAAACATGAATGCTTAGTTATTTCTGGCAGAACTTTTAACGGTGATGACTGTACATGAAAACACAGCACAAAGAGCTCATGTATTCTGCCCTGCTAGCAAAGCTATCGGTGCAACAACTGCAACAAAAAAAGGCAAAAACTCCCCAGGAAAAGAATAATATGTTAAGTTTCCACAATCGTTATGACTGCGGATGTCTGCCCTGCTTCACTGTAATGCATCTTGGAAATAAGAAACATTTTAAGAATTGGCAGTTTCCCAGCAAAAAGAAAAAAGTGTGCTGTCTTAAAGTTTCATTAAGTATGTAACCTAGATTTAGCATCTCTTTTTTGCCTCAAAATGATCTAATGAACTGCAGTTCCTATTCAACTCTTCATGTCTGTACTGGCAAAGAGTTTGCTGCTTATTTGTCTTTTACGGATTACTTGAAAAATATGGAGACTATCCTTAGAAATAACTAGGGAAAAGTATTAGTGGAAATACAAGGATGCCCTTTGAATAAGTAAAACATGTACCTGGATTATGAATGTTTTTATTTGTTATAAATGGGTATTTTGAAAACCTGTAATGCTGTTCATTTAATACAACTTGGACATCTAAAACGTTGTATGACACTGATTCTGTGATATAAGCACAGGCTTATATTCCAATGATGCAAGGTGTTATACACCATGTCTGTGCAGATGAACATGACAGTAGTTCACCACTGCATGAGGGAAAACTGAATATTGTTGAAATGGATTGCCTTCTATCAGTGCAACAGGTATATGACAGCAACAGAGAACTAAGGGGAACATGTTACTGAAAGAGCCTCCCAGTAATCAAAAGAGGAAACTGCAGGTCAAATGGACCTGTGAAAGAAAAATATTCTGTAATTCTTAAAGGCATAGATCCCTTCCACCAAGGAAATTACAGCTGAAATTATCTTAATCCATTTTAGGTTTCCTGATAATGAACAATCCTTACTTTTCCCCTAATATTCTGCCAGTTCCAATAAGCAAATAATACTTTCTTCTCTTCAGACATTTCTGAGGTATGTTGCACAAGTCAATTACTATTTTCCTTTCTGAATACTCATTTCAAACCACTAATCTATTTTGTACTTTGTTTCAAATTACTACTAAAGGTATCTAAAAATAGAAATAATTCATCTAGATTATAAGATAGCCACTTACACAATTTAAAAAAATGTTCATTTAAATAACCATTTTAAAATGCTTTGGAAAATAAATAAGTAAAAAAAAAAATTGTTTAGTATGTTTACTATCGCTCTGGTAAGAACTACTAGTGCCTCAGTATTCCGTTGCTACTTCTTCAACTTGACAATAATTTTCAAGTTTCTCTTAAATTACTAATGCACATAATCAGTGAACCAATCTCACTGCAATTTCACAATCACCACATATAACTAGCAATCTCCACTGAGTGAGACTAGCGTCCATGTAGATTCCCCCCTTAGACACTAGACTTAGAAATAAATACAAAAGAAGACTGAGACTAGCGTCCATGTAGATTCCCCCTTAGACACTAGACATGAGACTTAGAAATAAATACAAAAGAAGATGGAATTTACACTTGCTCCCCAGCTCACCTGATCATCCTGTTAGACTCATCATGATCCAGATCAGCATCCTGCATTTCCCCGTTGTCACTATGGCATCCTGTCATTGACATCTCTGAATCATGAGCCATAGATTCTTCCATGTCATCTATAAAACCACTGTTTCTTTCACTGTCGTTGTCATCACTCCCCTCTTCCATGACCACATCAGACTCAGCCCCAGGACTAAGAAGATCTGGAATATCATTTCTTAAGTTATTATCTGAAAACATACAATACTCCAATGACAACATCCTGGCACATTTTAAGCTTCAAAATCAGGTACTCTTTGGAACTCTATTGTCTGCATCTATCTCTACTCAGCATTCTGTGTACTGGTGAAGGGTGGCTTTTAACCAGTCATTTAGAAAATCACTACAGAAAACCAAAATATTTTCAGAAATCAACTTTCTATCAAAAAATGCCAAAGTCAAAGCAGAATTTCCTATCCATTAATTTCTATCAAATATTATATACTCATGAGCTTTATTTCTGAGATCTTGTGGGAGACTTTTTATCCAGCTTAAATCTTGTCTACTTGACTGATGGCTGTTGAAAGCTACAGCTGCATAGTGATGCAGAAGAGCAGTAATATCAAAACTAGAAATTTTGTAATATGATGATGAACTACTGAAATAACTCCCAAGAGAATTACTTATAATGTGAAGTACATGTTCCTTTGCACCCGTGTTTTCTGTGACGACTGCATAAAACGGCACAGTGATCAACACCACTGAAATAATGCTCCATGCCTTTAGAAAAGAAGTATTTATTAAGTATCAAAACCAAAGACTTAGGATTTTACTTATTTGACTATGACATAGTATTAATACTATCATCCAATTTATATTCAAATTATGTTAAACATTCCAGTTTCAAAATTAGATACACCTAAGCAAGATCAACACATGAAACAACTTTTTGCTGTATTGCTGCTTATGAATGGATTTAGCTGAAATACAGAAAGGAACAAAAAAACAGAATTATTTACCTAAGGACCTATATTATGAAGAACCAAACTAACAAAACCCCAAACAAGTAAACAACTTCTACCACAGGTCCCTCAAAAAAATAACCCCCTCATTTTGTTGAAACTCAACCTGCTCCTATACAGGCTGTGATCTAACATGCCACAATCCTTAGGCCAGTCAGACAGTAAAAACAGCATTAGTTTTTTCGGGATGTTTGAAGTGTTTCAGAAATTTGAAGTAAGTTTAAATTCACATGAAACTCATCAAATAATCTCTCTGACCAACTTTTTCCTAATTCTGCAGAGGAAGATTCTTTACAGTCAATGGAGACAATGTCCCACAAGAAAAAGCACATTGAACCGGCTGATAGCAGAGTATTTGGAATTGATAGCATTTCACTGAAATTGGAAGTGCATAGCTGAAAGGTTTGGGTCTAAGTTACTGATGTGTGATTAAGAGACACATTATACTTCCTCTCTAGCAGAACCAGTCATTCCATCATCAACGACACTTTACCGTGAAAGGTTCTCTCTTTGCTATTCCTGTAACATTTTTTGAATCTCTATTTTTAATAAACCTACAATCAGTTAAAAATAACTCCCTACATTTAGTATATAATGCATTTACTAATGACACCATACTTAGAATTCTACTGCTTCAGCTGTTCCTTCACTTACTATTTTGGGGAAAATGTATCACACAGCAGATGGACAAAGTGACAGATACTGTATTTTATTTATTAAGTTTGAAAATAATGTGAACCAAATTCTGTGAAAATGGAAATGAGATACAGGATGAAATTGTCTTTGATAATCCTGAGGACCCTATATCAGTCATTTAGGGCACACAATTAAGAGTTCTACTATAATGCTATGGATACCACACTATGGATATTATTTTGTGTATAAAAGCCAAATTCTACACATTTTAAGACTGTGAGCTTTAAGGAATCTACTTGGAGTTAGCCTGGAGTACATGTTCTCACCCCAAGTGACTTTGCACAGGCTTTCCTCAGACAAACTATCACTTCCCAACAGCACAGCATCAGATTGATGTGTAGGAGGTAAGTCCAAACAAAAGCAGCATGTTGCTTGTGAAGTAAAGGTGGGGAGAGGGCACAGAGTGTATTTTGGAGGGATCAAATACAATTGCCTCAGATAGAAATAGGAAACTTGGAGGAACAGTTCAGAAATAAAAGGAAATTTTGTTAATTTAGTCCAGCTGTGCAGAAACAAAGATTACCTTCCTTCCTGTCTTCTCATAGCACTTCATATCAATCACTCCTCTCTAAAACTGCATCTATGCAGGAAAAAATTTATCATTTATAAGCAGATTTAGTTACTTTATCTGATTGCAAATCTCAGGAAAAACTTTACATTGTGATCAATGGAATTAACATATCATGGTGTAAGTTTAGTTCTTGGATTTGAAAACCAAGCCACAAACTTGGATAAATAGCATTACTTGCACTCCTGAAGAAACAGTTGTGTTGTGGGATGTTGAATAGTTAAGTGAGGTATAAAAAGTGTAAAGATTTTAAAAAAAAAAAAAAAAGTCCGGTGTGAAGTGCATCAGAGAGGACATGTAGTAGGAGTGCAACATCAACCTTCCTTCATGCACCTTATCACACTTCCAAGTCAGATACTCAGTATCTGTAGCAATTGTGCCATGAAACGGAAAAACTCTGTAGTGATACAATGAGAAATACTATGAAAAATATTAGTTAATATTCCTAATTATTGATATGTCTTCAATAAAGCAGATCACTGATTTAAAATTTGAAAAAGGATGCCTCAATAAGGTAATACTTTATTAAACTCAAAAGCAGTTTAGGCTGACAACTTAACACAGTAGTATGCATTAGAAGCTGAACTCTTCACCACACTTCTCATTCCCGTATCACATAGATAAGTGACGTTTTCAAGGCAATCAACAACTCATCTACAACCACCCTTTTTTCCTCAAGTACCGTCTGTTAAGCCTACCCATACACCCCTATACTTAACACAAAACCGACAGCACATGCATGGGAAAATCAGCAGACAGCCAAGCCTTTATTTCTGGCAACCGATGCAATGAGTTTTACGTCAACAGCAAGCGGTGGAATTTTCTCCTGGAGGGCATTCCTAGCTCTTCTAGGTATGCTTTTCCTTCTCAGGAAGATTATACTAAAACAAACACTTTTTTTCCCCTCAGACTAAGAGGCAATTTTTTACTTCTATCTGACAGGTGAGTGCCAACTTCTCACACGTGGCTTTTTGCTTTCTGCCAACATTCTGCATTCAACAGGCCATGATCACCTACCTGGCCATTTTGCTGCTGATACCACCTCTGTGGCACAGCTGAGCCTGTCTGCCAGTGCCACATGTCTGGAAGACATATTCCAGCTCATGGTGTATGAGCCACTTGCAACTTTCCTCCCACACATCATCTTCAACATACAACAGAAATATTACAGCGGAAAGGCCGCTCCCAAGTAACAGAAAAATGTGTGTTTGTACATGTCAGTTTTACATTTCCCTTTTATTTAACTGACGGTTTAAACATGACAGGAACAATTGTGAAGGCAACTTACCTCCATTAATGGCAACTTCCCCCAGGCAGTTATTTGGCACTTTAGGAGCACAGCGTTTGTGACAGTTGAACCTACAGTCTGTTAAACAAACAAAAAAAAACCACAGTAAAATTATTTTCCTTTTCTGTGACACAATTATACTCTTTCCTGCTATCCAGACTATAGATATCAAGCCCTATAATTTCATTAATGCAAAGTTACATGTCCAGAGAGTGTGTACATGCTGCATGCCAGTGGAAGGGACAGGGTGAAGATACTAGAAGCATGTTTCCCTAAGGGGAAACAAAAGCATTTCCTAGAGTAGCTGGGTGGAGGCACTACTGCAGCCGAAGCACAGGCTCAACTCTTCTAAAGGAGTGATGGGGAGACCCAAGTGCTTGGCTGCAAAGCTAGAGCTGCTTTTCCAGTGAAAGAAGCAGATAGGGTGCAGTGTATCTGCTGCAACTTAAGAGACTGACTAGACATCAAATACTGCTGTCTGAAAACTGAAATGGAAGAACCCTAGCCAACAGTTCTAAGTGAGAAAATATTTGTGCTTTACTTCTCAAAACAACTTCTCAACAGCTTGCAATGGAGGGTTTCTTCAATACCTACCTTATTTTCCAGACATTTTTATTTCATTGTACCTTTACTTTTTTCACATGTCTAAGCAGCACTTCATTAGATGTGACGTTAAATGTTTTCTTTTGGCTTATGAACGCATTTTACTTAAACTAAGAGCTGTAACTTATTGACACACCTGGAAAAGCAAAGAGTCAGGAAGGAAGAAATATACTAAGGTTGTCCAGAGCCTTGTAATTATTTAACTTGATGAATGATCCATAAACCAACTGAGGTACAGCAGTACCAAATGACAGGTAATTTTATTTTTTAAAATAAGGTTAATATTTGCTTATGCTATTCAAAATGCACTGAAACAGTGCATCTCTTCACAGAGATTTTGGTTTAGTTAAATCGCAACAGAATTACACCTTAAGTTAAATGAACGCAACTTTAATTTTTGCAGGGTTCAAAGAAGCAACACGAAGTATACCATTTAATTTTACGATAGCTATTGTTTATTTTAATAGAAGGAAGGTGATTTCAAGGATATGTTAGCCAACACTATCTAACACAACAGCAGGCACAATGCTTTGAATGTCCAGGCACTCTAGTTGCCTAAGGTGAGCCAGCAATCTAGGCTAAGATCCAAAGGGCCTGACTCACTTCAGCACCTGCTAAGGTACAACACCAGGAGACTTAGGAGCATGTCAGTCACACTGAGAAAATGTGGGTTTAAATTCTCATTTAAGCCAATCTTATTTTATTTCCATTACAACTCCCCCAAAACCCTGAACTGCTGGGACTGAGGCATATGCTTCAATTCACGCATAATACTTCATAGATTGAAAACAATGAAGGTAAGAATACGGTCCTTTGTGTCAACTATTCTGCTGTAACTGCCTGTGAGCACAAGCTCACCTAATGCCAAATACAAGATAATTTACACTTGACTGAGAAATGTGAGCTACTGCAGATATGCCAAAGGGTAAGAACACACAGCCGTGCAGACAGCTACTGCAGAACAGCAATTACTGTAATTTTGACTCCATCTTAATCCAATGTAGTTGTACATGTGCCTACACCTAGACAGTTTAGTGAGGAAATCATGAGTAAGGCTACACAGTAACTACTCAAACATTAATTTACTAATTTTATTATGCTTAGTTTTTATGTTCCTAAAGGATATTTACTTACCTTTACACTGCAAACCCTGTCTAAAAAGACCTTTGAGAAGCTTCTTACAGTACTGGCAAACTGTTGGCCGTGTGTAGGAGTGGATGACAAAAGTGTGAGGCACTTTAACCTTGGATAGTAAGATCTTGTCTAGCTGAATAGGTCGTCCAATGTAAGACTGTGAATTTGACCTCTTCTCTCGCCCAGTGAATGTTTCTGATGGTGTCTTTTGCTGTGAAGTACATAAAAAGAAGATTTGTATTCATATAAAAAAGAATCTAATAGTTATACGTTCACTCACTTCAAGAACCCTAAGTCGTATGCCACAAAAAGTCATGTAAGTGCCTTTAAACTCTAACAGAACATGCATTATACCCCTCTCAGACTGCTTTAGAAAAATGTGGATGGTACTGAACAACAGCTTCGACAACACTACTATAATACATTTCACATTGTGACAGCAGTTTTTTGATTTAAAAAAATATTTTTTTACATCAAAATGAAAATATTCACCAAAAATTTCTGAGAAAAGCATTTTGTATTCTGATAAAAACACAAACCATTTTTACTTCTCTTGTCTTCTGTTTTACGTCAAAGGTAACTTTGAAGGGCTGCATTTTTTATATAAACATTAAGAAAATGATTACCTTATTCTATGTGCATGCAGGTTCTGACAGAAAACAGATTAGTATTTTCTATCCCCTTTATTTATAATTTTTGCTATTGCCAACCTTACCACATTTAGATTATGCACAACAGATCACAATAGGCACTTAAATACATGTATATATATAAATATGTATGAAGTGAAACACAGACTGAGATACGGAATCCGAAGAATTCCTGAAAGAAATGACTTACCTTATTTTCTCTACTAAATTAATTTATATATACATATGGTAATTACCTCAGAAAACAACTGACTCAGAAGACTTTTCTCCTAATACTTGCCATTCAGAAACAACCAAACTACACCCACAACTAACATGGAAAGGAGGAAAAGAAAGTGACAAGATGCAGCTTGATCATTTAAAAATCAGCATCTTCTCACCATCATCTGCAAATAAGCTGATAATTGAAGACCAGGAAACAAGTCATTCACCGTAAGCCTCTACTGTTCAAAAAACTGTAGTAGCTGAAACTTCATATAGACCTAACTTGAAAACCAGTTTAGTTTCAAAAAAATAATGTTATAGAAAATTCTCCATCTGAGAAGGCTTATTGATTATTACTTCCTGATCACCAAAACATAAAAATACATTTTGTATGCTTCTATCTGAGAATCTTGGAGGAAAGAGGAATTTAAAACTAATTTTGATGGCAGAAGAACCTAAGGAGTTTCAGGCTTTGCCTTCACAGACTATTTGCCATGAGAAAAAGAGAATTTTTCCTTATGACATTCAGATAGATTTCTTGCTCTGAAGATAAATTCTTTTGGTTATACTGTAGAACTGTCTTTCCAAAGAAGCATATAGATCCATTGTATAAATGCAGTCCTTTCAAATCAAGGGAAAAATAAGCAAAGTATACTGTATGAGCCAAGTCTGAAATGAGCCAACTAGACTGAAACAAGTATAAAAAAAAAATCTGTCTTTTCTTTACCACAAATAATAGTGGAAATTGTATGTGTACATGCTCTGATATTATATATTTACCTCCTGAGGTTTAATCTTCATGCTCAGCAAAGAACTTATGCATACAAAAAAAACCCCAAACAACAAACTAGTCTCAATTTAAGATTTAATTTATTTAATATTTGTTAGATAGCAATAAAGTTCACCTAATATTTCCAAGGCAGATTGCATTAAGTCTCATGAAGTCAACATTAACAGGACTGTAAAAGGGCGGGCAAAGGCCCATAAGGACAGAAGAATGAAACCACATATACTGCACAAACTGCATTGCTTGGCTTGTGCAAGTCACGTGGAAACTACAACCCTCAGTATTTGTGGACAGGGCAAAGCTCATAAGAGGAGCAAGAAATAGTGATGCAGTCCTCTCAGTCTTACACTTGTGTAGAATAGGAACAGTTTTGGCCCAGACTGCTGCTACTTCATAGTCTTAGCATGACAAGTTACAGCCTCAGCCTATGGTGACATACCTAGCTCTGAGTTAGCTCTTCGGTGCTCACAAGAACAGTTTTACATATTACATTTTCATGTAAGCATTTTCTTTTTGAATAAATTAATTCTTTAACAGTTTGCCTTAATTCTAATCACTACCTGCAAGGCATTAGTCACAACACTTTGTTATCTTTTTCTTGAATATGGACATTTGCTGGACTTCTCACATGCAGTGACACTAGTCTCTTAAGATGTACTTTAACTGATAGTAAGATTTTCTAAGAGGAAAGAGTTCTATTGCTTGCTTTCATTACGTCACTGGAACAAACTAGTATTTCGGTTTAGCATTCTTATCACCAAAACTACTTCCTGACAATCTTAATCTTTTCTGAAGTGATGCAAATATCTCCTAAAGCTATGATCTCCCTTAGAATCCTGACTAACAGCATCTAAATTAGACCTGTTTTCTGTGGTCACTCTTTGCCTTCATTTTACAAATTCTTGCAAATCAATAATTATTTTGGCAACTGAATCCTGCTAAAAGCAAAGTCCAAATTACTTATATCTAGGTGATTTCATGCTTAAAGGATTTTAGAAAGCTGGGCTGGCCCAGTTTTCCTCACCAAATGCCCTGCAGGTTTTACAGACTTCAGTAGTGTTGCTGAAATGTACTGAAACTAATCTTGGGCATATTAAGACTGACAGTCTTCCCTGCAGCTTTCCTTGTGACGATGGAAATATGCTGCCTAGATGTCTGATCAAATCTCAGGTATGGTACATTATAAAGTGTGGGACAAATTATTTGCTACATTTTTTGGTTTTTTTTAGTTTGTTGGCATGTGTTTCAGTGTTAATGTGCTAGCACATGCTTCTGAGAAAATGTCAGGTTGGACAAATAAGAATTCTAGATGCTTTACACTGAGTCAATCCTTCCTGAGGTAACTGAGCAGTCACTCATCATACCCTCAACACTAATCAAATACTGACATGCCATTGATAAAGCCTTTGTTCTTCTCAAAATTTATATTGGTCAACACACAGTTTCTGAACGATTTACTTCAAGTGTCATTTCACATGGCTGCTGAGTCATCTTAGAGAACAGGCAATTAACTAAGTTTTTGCTAGTAATTTTTAAGTGTTTGCTACAGCTCAAGCAGTAATGAATACTAAATGAAAGATAAAACATTGCAAAACCTATTGTAGAATCTAAGTCTTTAAGATTGGTCCCCACTAATTTTTATGTGATTTTAATATTCAAACCACTGCTTATATTTATGTTAACAATAACAAGCTCAATAATAAATGAACATAATTTCACCACCTTCACTGGTAAGCCCAAAGTCATTCTAACTCATTCTTTATAGGCAATATCTGGCAGCTTTTTCTGTTTTCAGTCCAGTTTACAGAAAAATTATTTCAGCTTTTCTTTGCCATTCCACAAGCACCAGCAGTGTAGCACACCATGTAATGCACCAGCAATTCTTAATTTACAGTGCCTTCAGGTCAAGAGGTAAAGCTGAGTTTCACCTTCTCCCATGCTAGAAAAAACATCATCATTCATGGATCTGGTCTTGCTCCTACATGCCCAAACCTGATATGACTGACTCTACTCCCTCCCCTCTTCCAACCAGACGTAATGTGCCCCTCGGCTCCTGCTCAGAGGTAGCAGGAAGAAAGGAAGCTGGCGACAGAAAAACTCAAGGCAGCAGCAGCCAGAGCGTCTTTCACACCCCTCTGACGCCTGACTGATTAGGAGGAGTACCTCCTCCTTCTTGTCAGATGAGCTTTTTCTTCCAAATATCTTCCAAAACTCCTGTCAAGGTCCCTCAACTTTAATTTCCAGCACTCCCAGCATCAGACAGATGCCACAATTTAAAGCTCCTAAAAGCAAAGGAAACCAGGAGTTATCCTATTTTCACTGCAAAAGCAGGAATCTCTTTCACAAAGCACCTTATTCTTTGGCTGGTGTGCCTGGTTTGTTAGAAAGATAAATGGGTTTTTCCTGGTAGTCAGCCAGACTACTGACTCAGCAAGTTTGGAAACTTCCCAGGAAATGATTGCTTAACCCGATTACACCATGGAAACCAACAGCCAGCATAAAATAATAAACAGTCCTTTAAAACAATCATCCCAGCAAGGAAATCTATAGTTAAACAGTTCAGAGTATGATTTTCCAAGTGGCACCAAGAAACATGTGCAGATACTTAACTGTCCAGCCAAGCCAGTGACACTGATCAAATCCAGATACTTTAATTTAATTCTGCCTTAGACTATGAGAATATCTACTAGAACCCACTTTGCTAACTCTTATTTTGAAAAAAAGTTTTGTTTTTTTAATTCCAAGTAGGGAGAGGTGCCAAGCTTTTCCTCATCATGGGGCATTCCTCATGACTTATTTAGCTGATGCCCTGCCCCTCCTTCTTGTTCAATTTTTTTCAAATTTTTTAATTATACTGAAGTTACCCATGTGAGTTCTGGTGCATTTTCTTAAAAGCAATTAGAGGACACAATAATTTATCTACGTTAGCTAGAAGTATAAAATCAAAAAATAGTTTAGCTAATCTTTCCTGTCTTTTCTACCTCATCCAAACTCATTGCAAAATACAATTAAGAAACTCAAATAAATAGTGATTTCCTGTCACTGGATTCAGCTGGTCTTGTTACTTGGGTGAGTCTGACTGTCTTCTAGTATCACATCTAGTCCTACCAGGCACAGAAATCAGTGAAACTTTAGGGAGATGCTGAAGGAACTAATGGGAAGCAATAAAAGCTGATGCTTGGAAACAGAGTTGGCCTCTTGGGAACAAAGACAAAGACCAGCTCTGCAATCCAGCTACAGGGGCAAGCCTAAAACATAAAGGAGACTGCTGTTTGCCTGACTTGTTTTAAAAGGTTTTGACAAGTCTGACTAAAAATGTCCCAGGGATTCTGACAAAACTTTACCAAAGAGCTTCATGTTCTATAAGAGTCAGAAAGTAACTCCTTCCATTTTGACAACCACACTTGTGGAAACACATTCAACTCAGTAACCTTCACTCAGCAGAGAACTAGCTACACAACCTATACTCTGCTAAACATATAATTTTTCAAAACTGTTCACGAAGAAGTGCTAACCTTCTGCAGGCTGAATATCTAAAACGTTTTGTGACATTATTCCTGTGCTTTACACTGAGATATTCAATCAAAAATAAAACAGATGTTCCTACAATTTTGAAATGTTTGCTGTAACAAAAGAACAAACTATCATGAGCTAGAGTCTTTTATTTACTTGGATAACTGAGAAAAGTGATCTGTATTTTAACAAACAGCAGTAACTGTTTGCATGAAGTTTCATTTTCAGTGTCGAAGCAGACTTGTTGAAACATACATTTCCTTCCTATTAAAGGCAGAGGATAAAGCCTTAATATGTTCATACACAATTTCTTCACAGGAAGCTACTGTCAAATGAGGTGCTAGATATCTATGTAACCACAGGAACTATGTTTTTAATGCAATGCAAATGTTGACTTTCTTTTACAAATTAAACTATGTGACTGCAATTAAGTGAATTCAAGGAAACAAATCTCCAGTTAAATATACTGAAATACCACACTCAGACTGCAATCAACTGTGTTGTCTTTCCAGGCTTCTTGCACTCTTCTCTTTAAGTCAAGTGTATGATTTAATCCTACAAGCACCACAGTTAGATAGCAATGGTCTGAAAAACATTTCACTTTCACATGTGTAAACACATCAAAGAACTGACTTCAGAACAGGCTGTTAATATTAAACTATCCACAGATGGAAATTATGTACACCATTCTTCCACTCAGACATCAATACCAGCAGACAGTGGTTTGAATGCTCTGTCTGTAACCTGCCTTATTTTGGAAAGTAGCAAGAGAAGATTACTGGGTTTCAGCAGTCATTGTGTGACTATGCTGACTTCTTAGAATCAGGGAATTCCCAAAACAAAAGCCCTTTCTTGACAAAGGATTTGCTCGTGACAGCAGGCACAGCAGGGCTTTTATTGCACAAAGTTTTTTCCAGCATCTCACAGACATGAGTTCCTTCAAAAATATTAGGTTTAGTTTCATCTTCTATCATGTACTTCATAATTTAAGTATAGTAATTAATAAATTATTTTCATGTGAGTATCTTGCACTATTAGAATGCCCACATCAGAAGTCAGACTCAGCAGCTTTGTTGTGCCTACTGCACAGAGCTAATAAGAAAGGGAAAAAAAAAGGCACACATGATGGTACAAAGATATCATAGCTAAATTATAATTAAATACAAAACTCTTCAGGGAATCATTACACAATTCTGATTCATCCTATCATATATGAATACTGCCTTTTTTCTCCCTGCCCCCTCCCCCCCAATGTCTGTATAAATGTGTCCCATCTGACACTGTCTACGTATCATCCTTAACAAATCAGGGATAATCAACAGATCTTTGGGCTTAATCACAGACACAAGTTTGAAAAAAGTTTGGCACTGCACAGAGGAGGTCTAGATAAACCTGCTTGGTCAGGCTTGTCTAAAAGGTAAGTTTGAGGGCAGTAGAATGTTACCAATACAGAAAATCAAGATTATATATTAGAAGGGAAAGCACCACTGAGTATGTCTGGGCCATGTAAACGTAGATAAAAGGTTACATGGATTGCCTCTACTCCTCAAAACACAAATAACACTTTGGAATCTTGTGCCCATTCACAAGACCCAGAATGAACAGGAATAATGTCTCAGAGATCCTATAGGAAACTGTGTGCTGCAGCGTTTGCCAATTTTTGGTAATTCAATATGTGCAAACTCTTTTGCTAGTACTTAAAACTACAAGAACTTAGCTTTGAGTGTATGTTTGACTAGATGTAACACACAGTCCTAAAGAATTCCTACTGTTACAAACACAGAGCATCTACAAATCGCCAGTTTAAGCCATGGTGACTTAGATGAAGGGTCACCAGCTGACAATTATTATCATTCTATGTCCTTCCTAAAAACAAAACAGGTGATTTAAGAATAAGTGACAATTACCTGAGGACAAAATAAACCTGAACCTCTCTCCTTTCCCATGTTGATATTTAGAAAATATTAGGTGCAATATTTAATGCTTTCCTAAATATGCATCTTGTAAATTGAAATTATTGACTTGATCATCTCTTATGTCTAGCTGCAACAAACCTCTGAAACAATCAAACTAGGGCAAATAGGCCAGAAAAGCACCAAGGTAGTTTGAATTAGTCACAAGAAATTCAGTCGTACAGCATTTAGTGCACGGCAGATCATACTAGGACTACTGTTATTTTATGGCACAGCAGTGTGTAAGGAAAGCCATTCCAAATTTATTTTCTGTATCCTAAAATGATATAATTCAGGGTTCAGTTGGACTTTGAATAGCATAGACATATAATGCTTTAAGAAAAAAGGGAATTACATTTAAAATACTTTTTGTTGAGTTATTTTTGACCTTTAGTATGCTTTTCTATTTTAAATAATAGTAAAAAAGTCAGAAAACTTCACCTGGTGGATCTGACAGTAAATCAATGTGAGCATTACTTAGGATTGGTTTAATTCACAGTCTCTACTCTACACTTGTATTATTTTTAAATAAAGTCTAGATTTTGGAGCAAATTCCAGAAGCACTATGCAGAACAGGATAGGGGGGTTTATTAAACATATGAGCACACA
This sequence comes from Acanthisitta chloris, assembly GCF_000695815.1. NCBI lineage: Eukaryota > Metazoa > Chordata > Aves > Passeriformes > Acanthisittidae > Acanthisitta > Acanthisitta chloris. Next base: position 20,771 of record NW_008664252.1, on the reverse strand, counting down.
GAAAATAAGTTCTCATTAAGACAGAGAGGAATGTGCAGTGTACATCACTGGAGCGTGGAAGGATAACTTGAGGGTGACAAGAATAAAATATAACTATGAGTGGTATTAATTCACAGTTAACTCCAGTGTCTTCAAGAGAAAATATTAATTTTGCCTCTGAGAATCTTCGGTCTAATGAACTCTATTTTAGTCATTAGAAAAGGACTTCTACTAATTACAAGTAGCTGAAGGCACGAAGATGCTCTCAGCTGCAGCACCCCAGCTCTTCTTTAACCCTTCCCTCAAGGGTTCCTTTTCTTCAGTTCAGTGAGCTGGGGAGGCATATGAGGCTCTGTAGGGACTGGATCTGGGAAAAGGACATGTGTCTTCTGTAGGAGTGTGGAAAACAAAGGCTTCCTAGAGTTGGTATTTCTGAGTCACTGGAAACGAGGGCTCCTTATTTCAGTGGGGTAAGACAAATGGGCATTTGTATCAAGTGCTGGGTGCAAGGGAAGAAAGAGGAAGTGGCCTCCTACAACTCAAGACAATTCCCTTCCAGAGAGTCTACTGTCCTACTTCTGCAGAATCACTCTTCTATATATAGCTAAAAAGCCTCAAGCTAGCTCTGCTTATAACAAATCTACAGAGGCAGGCAACACCTGGTGCTTTGTATTCTGTCAGTGATACATAAATAGTCTTTTTAACTGAAACTATTTAAATTCAAAATAATTTAGCAAAAAATAATTATAATTCCTGATTCTTCATCAAAAAGCAAAGATGACATGAAATATTCCACTTATCTATGCCCCATGAGACACAGCATTCCTATTTTAAAATGCAAAGCTCAGCTAGACTTTTTCTGAGAAATCACTTCCAATTTTTCTATAAAATGACCTTACTATATGAACATTCATTCCTTCCAGAAGAACGAATAAAACTTTGAACGAAAAACATAGCTAGTTAACATATTTCCTTTTCACAAAGGAAACAGGATTTTTGTTTTCCTCCAAATACCTGTTTCTTTTCATTACTACCTTGATTTACTGCCACCTTCATGAGTGGATTCATCTTTTTTCAGACAGCACATACTTAGAATAAAATTATCTTAAATATTACAAACCTTCTGTTTTATATATGACTGTTTGTATTGTTGTCTGCCTATTCTGTGGAGCTGTAATTCTAGGACATACTACAATAAGAATTTATGTGTTTTAGGAAGATATAAAATCTCATTCCTAGACATGTTCAATGGGGCTTTGAGCAAACTGGTTTAGTGGAAGGTGACCCTGACCAGGGCAGGGGAGTTGGAACTAGATGATCTTTTAGGTCTCTTCCAACCCAAACCATTCCATGAAATAAAGTTATTTCCTTCAAAGAGATTGGTATTTTGCCACGAAAATCTTCATTTAAGCTAAACAAAATATTTCTCAGATTAACTACGTAGTATTTCTAAAATGGAAAACATTTGCAAAGCCTGCTCGTCTCTGGCTGCATCTCAAATACATGCTGCAAGGGAAAGATGCCAACATTTCTTAGTTTCAAAAACTTTTGAAACTTTTAGCATGACACAAACCTCTTTAGAAAATCAATCCTGAAATTTGACATGAAGCATCTACTAAAAAAAATTATAATATTTTCCTATTTAGATTTGATACTCTTTTTATGTAGACCTGTAACTTATTTGTACACTGTTCATGTTTATTTCTACAGAAATACAGAATCCTAGACTGGTTTGGGTTTTTTTAATGCAACCATAATCTGAAAAAAGAGCTACCACAATGGTAGTATGGTATTAGTAGCTTATTGCTGGTGAGCACTCAATGGTCAGGTTTGTTCAGCTTAAGAATACAATGTTTATTTTCTAATTTACTCCACCAAATTCCCAAGTTAAAGAAAGTTAAGTTTCTTCCCATATTTACCAGTATAAAATAAAGCTTCAGTCTAACAACGACCTCTATCATGCCTAAGAAACTAAAAAGTCACTTTTTTACTGTAACATTTTAATGTTTGCTAATTCTACTGTTTAGTATAAAAATTAAGACCTTCACTTTGGAATCTGGACTTCAGAGTTATGCACTGGATATACTCTAAGAAAAAAACAAATGCTCTTGAGTTCTGAAGATTATAATATACTAACTGGATTTAATTCCTGCATTTCTTCACATTCATACTGATAATCATAAAAGAGAATGTTGCTGATAGTATGATAGGGAGTAAATTCAGTACATACCTCATAGCCAGGGCTGACAGGAGACTGAGACAGGAAGTTGGAAAGAAGAAAATAAAGCACAAATAAATAAGGGGGAGAAAAAGACAGAGAAAACTATTACTTTAGAAGTAAGCATGAATGTGGGATCATATTGTACTGTCTATGCAGAATAGAATGCAAAAGAATTGCATTTGAGCTATGACATGCAAAAATCTGGATTACATTGTATCCTCCTGGTTCTACTGTCATTTTCAGCATTTCTGTTGATGAGTTTCTACACTACTAAGTTAAGAATCAAAAATAGATATTGTCCAGGTTTTATTCTTTGGAGGTAGATTTTTAAAGCTGTGTCCAAATATAGTCCCCATTCACTTTGCAGCTCAAATGAAATGCTTTATTGGCTAATGAAACATTTATACCTATACTTGAAACTGTTTCTGTGTGTAGTGGTTCTCTATGCAGGGATAATTACAATACAACTACCCTTTGCAGAATTCCACATTATCCTGTCTCAGAGATTTTCCACATGCCACAATTTCATAAGTCAGGCCATAACGTATTCACTTTATAAGTGTCATTTTTCGAGAAGGTAGACTTACATGCTAGATTCAACACTGTGAGCTAAAGTTAACTCCTTTTAGGTTCACACAACATCAACAAAAATATTCTGGAATCATAACTCCATTTAATAACGACATCTATCAAAGATCTCCAGGAATTACTTCTCTCTCACCTACTCCTACACTTAATTACCTACTGGTAATTAGGAGCAAAATAAATTTATTTTACACCTATTTAAAGAATTGACAGATATTGTACTGAATTCAGTGCTCCTAAACAGAGGTTGTATTTTTGTGACACAGCAATATTAATACTGAATTACACAATTTTGTGAGCAAAGACAGTATTTTTCAATACATTCACACAGACTGTAGAAAAATGAAAGACATTCCAAAGTGCATGCTTTGATTGGCACCACCATATAAACTGTCATAAAACTTATCTTACAAGTGCTGCAGAAGAATGGAGTCCAAAGGACAGATCTGATACGTGAGAACTGACAATGCTTATGCACACTTATAAAAAGCAGAACAAAAGACACAGAGAAGCCATATATGAGAGCATTTCTGAAAATCTGGTAAATGATACCACGATTTCATGAACATTATCTACTGTAAATATATTTTCTTAGTGCATGCATGTGTGCACATGTGATGTTCTGAATCATCAACACGGGCACACCAAGGACTACAAGTCCTTAGAGAAATACAGCCTGAAGTATAGATGAAACTAACTGTATTTCTTCATAGGCAATTTTCATATTTTCAACAGGTAACTTTGCAAAACAGGTATTTCATATAAGCCTGCATCAGCAAACAACACAGTCATATAATTAAAAATGTTTTAAAATCGAAAATCTTTGCCACATTGTAACTGTACAGTGCAGTGCACATTTACACAGAGCATACCAGGATGCTCACTAATACAAGTTTTAACCAAAATTTCAGAAGAAAATCAGGATTAGGGCCAGCCTTCCTCAAAATTTTCTGTCTTGGTCAGAGTAATTTCTGAAACAACCTGCTGAGAAATATGATTAATCTGTAAACATTTATTGCTGCAGTGTGAAGAACTTAAGCACCTTACTCATTTATGCAGCTTTTCAATTAAAAATACAGATTCATGATGTTAACCTTAATTTCCAAGTAGCTTTAGACTAATGATAATCAGTAGCATAAGTACATAATTATGGTTCGTAGATGATACTGCATGTAACACCAGGTCTACATAATTTGCAATAGTGTCCTTTTAGTATGTCAAGTTTAATAAGTTTAATATTCTAACTGAGAGGAAAACATTATAATTGTTGTGTGTACTTATAAATTCTTTCCTCTCTTTTAAACCTTAAGGTTTTCAAAACTTTCACTTAGGAGTGGATTCATTTACACACAGTGTTAAATCTTAACTATTCAAGTGTATTTTGACCATGCGAGTTAAAAAGAACAAACATGCCGCAGATATAAAATACGTATCATTGTCATTTACTCCAGTCAACATTTTGTCCTCAGAAAGGTTGTTTTCACAATGGAAAACTAATATATTACTGCATATACAAGTATACCACATATTAACATGTGCCTGTGTGCGTATTGTACATCTATATATACTCTACACATATATATACTCAGACATAGAGATACATTCACCACAAAGATCTGTTCAAGGATCTGATAGGGATTTCTCCTACTTTCTTCTAAACACTCAGAAATATGATAAATATGCAGGCTCCAACTACTTAGCTATAGCCTTGACCATAACAGTATGTTTGGGTCACAGCATTCTAAGGAGACAAATCCTTCCTATATAATAAATCAAGGGATATATTGGTCTGATATAGAAGAAATTCAGCTTCTAGTTCCAGAGAAGACATCCTCCAAGATGCAACTACTCATATTAGCATGGGTTGCATTTTAGACCTTCAAAATAACCTAATTCTTGACAAAGGAGGAGACTCCTGAGAGTATCAGAAGTGGCACATACCTTAAACCCACATACCTGAAGCTGGTGACCTCCCTTTTACGTCAAGATGCCTTTTCTCATAACAATGCTTTATAATTTACATACCACCCTCCTGTGTAGTCTGTAACAGGCAAAACCAGATTCTACAGCACTAAATGTCATTGATTCTTATGAGCAACTCCCATGGCCTACACAGCTAGGGAATCCCATACCAGAAGGGCTTCATCCGGCATGCTGGGCGAGGGTTCTGCAGAAACTGTACGAACGGTGCTGAGTCCTGTTAAGGACACATTTGATAGGCGTCTTTTCCGTACACCACTGCAGTTGTTCGGGATTTTAAATGCACATCTCTTATGGTAGTTTAGACCACACCCTGAAAACAGAAATTGAAAACCATCTGATTATGGCTTATTAGTGGAAAAAGCAATAGAAAAAAACTGGGCTTTTTCAAAAAAACAAGAATTCAAAAGCACTACCCTTATTATTGATTAAACTTTTTTCCACTACTCTCTTCCTATATTCTAAAAAAAATTATTAAGAGATAATGACAGCAACTCCAAATACTTGTATCCACAACCAGTGTTTCTTCTCTGATTTTTCAAAATCTGTGGTCTCAAAGCACAAGATATTTCTGTGATCAGCATTTGGGAGGTAAGGAAGCTTTTCAGTGCAAATGGTATATTCTATTGGATACAGTCTGCTAGAAGTCAAATAGTTGTGACAAAATGAGAAAACACAGCTATTATAACCTTATATGGACATACAGTAATTTCAGTTAAATAATCTGAAATAATATGATATGGAAGGAGACATAGGCTCAGACTCAAAATGGTAGTAGTGTAAAACACAGCCTTTTCTTAAAAATACATGTAAGACCAAGATTTTGCACTTCAGGTTACAGCACCATATCTAGCTGGCCTCAGAGCAGTCAAAAGGATCAGTTCTTTTTAAAAGCATCATCAGTGACAATACTCAGAAGCAGAATGGACAAATCTCTTCTTGAGACTGAAAAATCACATCTTGCTGCAACTTACCTTCACATTTGAGTCCCTGACGCACCAGCCCCCACAGCATCTCTCCACAATGGTCACAAAAAGCTGGAGCTCGATATGAATGAACAAACAGAGCATGGGGCCGGATTTGAAAGTCTTCAAATGTAGCAGAAGCTGTAAGAGCAAGATCATTAAAAAATGAATAGACGTAGTGCCATGACTAACAGTCTTCATTTATGTGGTACTCCATCACAGAACACTTTTGGTCACTATGATGACGAATCTTGAATTTGGTGTTGGTTGCTGTACTATATTGATGATATACTACAAAAAGATTGATCTCATACTACAGTGACCACTGGAAAAAGCAAAAAGCAGCATTTATAACCCTGCAGGAGTAACGTCTCTGAGCACATTTTTCCAATAAAACACAACAGGATAATAGCATATCAAACATTTACCAAAATTCCCAGAGTTAAACCAAAGGTCATAAATGTTTCAAAATACTCTATTACAGGCTTGATTCATTACACCTGAAGGTATACATATATAAAATACACCAAACACATCCAGTAAAGAAACACTGTGAGGTTTTTTTCACAAAAAAAGGCTAACGTATTCAAAATAGGCCATCATTTGGTATATTAGATCCAGCAGCCTATGTTGGTATCAGTGAACTGAACACTCAAGTTGAAAATACGTATTACAGCTTAAAAAGAAAACATGTAATTATATACCCAAAAATCAATAAAGAAAAAACACCTGGCAGAGCAGCCTAGAAGATGGTTGTGCATTTCCTGAAGTACCTTTCAAAGTGACATCAGCCTGCAACTAGTACAACAGCTGCAAAAGTTAGAGGGGCTAGTTAAAGGCACTAGTGTAAACTACAAAAATAATAAACTACACTGTTTCAAGAACCATTTATTATACAGAGACAACCAGTACCACAACACTTTAAAAATAAATTTTAATTAAATATTTTATTTTTCTTATTAAATATGTTAAATATGTATCAGACAGTCTAATGAAAAATAAACTATGTCAAGTGCTGTTAAACAATAATCACATACGCGAACATTCATTCTTATTCAGGCTGCCATTTCAACAGATTATTTAAGTGTGTGCTTACTCTTCACAGACACCAGTATGACTGAACCGAGTATGTAGACACTTAATAGAAATACTTTGACTCTCAACAGAAATACATTCCTGATTTGCAACTGAGAGAAAGGAAAAAACCAAAAACAACAGTTCAGCTAAAAGGAATTCCTAAGAGATCCAAATATCCTTAGCCCCTGGCTTGTTCCTTGGCTATTAATGAAAAGAGAATCAAACATCTGCATAGCGATCAAGAAAACATTTTTAGCTAACTGGAGCAGAGAACCAATAAAGACCTATGACCTGGACTCAGTTCCTTCTCTGAACAAAACTGCTACTCTTAGGAAAAAAATTTCCAGAATTGTCCACAGAAAAATATGTTTCTAGTCTTAACTAGCTGAGGGATCTTTTAACAGAGGTGTTTGGAATACCATCGCAAAAGTAGGACCCAACGACACAAATACCAAATCTCTTTTTTTTAAAAAAAAATTATTAGAACAATCCAAATCACCTAACAGTTTGTTTAATTCTGGATTTCACTTTCTTCTCCCAGAATTATTTCAAAAAAAGCCATGTTAAAAAGCTTACTCAATTCATAAGATTAGGACTTCATAAAACAGTCTAACATATTAGAACACACTGAAACTAAACAAAAATTTTTTATATTTAATTAACAATGTTAGGTCAGATATATTTTTCAGACTCAAGGGCCTTCAAACACATCAGGATACTTGTTGAAGTCTGTTATTTTTCTAATTTTTTTTCAGCCTGTAGTGGTCCAGTTCACTGTTAAGGCAATGCTCACTCTGTAATGGTAAGGCTCACCTTGGTCTACTTGAAAACACATCTCAACACAGAATCACAGAATGATTGGAAGGGACCACAGTGGGTCACCTGGTCCGACTTCACTGCTCAAGAAGGATCATCCTAGAGCACACAGCACAGGATTGCAACCAGACAGTTCTTGAATATCTCCAATGAGGAAAACTCCACAATCTGTCTGGGCAATTTGTTCCAGTGCCCAGTCACTTGCACAATAAAAAAGTTCTTCATACTCAGTTGGAACTTCCTGTGCATCAGTTTCTGCCCATGGCCTCTTGGCTTATTGGCTGACACAACCAAGAAGAGCCTGGCTCCATCCTCTTGACACCCTCCCTTCAGAACACAGTTTTAGATGTTGAACAGATTTTGTGTGATTTTACTTTGTCTAGGACATAAGAGTGAATCAAGTTTTTGTGCGTATTGCCAGATTTTTTTCTGCAGTTCCAACTGAGTCAAAGAGATAGTTGGAAGGATCAAGCACACAAACTATACAATATATTTTGATGCTATTTAAAATACCAAAATATGTTCATATTTTCCACTTGTACATATTTATATTCTCCACTTGAACAAAGAAAACAAAATACAGGCATATTAACTTCTCTATTTAGTTTCATATTGAAGATATATCATAGGAATTAGGACACCTCCCCAGTAGATCACTGATCTGGGGAGTTCAAGAAGGATTTGATTCTCTGGGCCTCTGTATCACTGGCATGCAGCCACCAGGAGGAAAAGTTGCCACAGGCAGGCAGCAGACACCTCTATAGTCCTACCATGTATGGGTAGCCAACTGAGCTACAATAAGTCAGCAACTGGATGAGATCAAATCAAAGATGAAAACCATACTGAGCCTTGGCAATTCACACCTTGCTTTCCTCTTCCACTGTCTATGAATTGTGATATACACATGAAGACATGATCTTCAGCATTTTGGAAACTCCAGCCACACAACATGCTACGACGTAACTCCTCAGCAACTCAGCCTGCAAAAAACACATCACTAAGCCTTCCCATCTATCTACTCATTTCCTTCAGACTTACCGTCTAGCGTTCAGAGTTTCAGCAATTCTCTTCAGGACTTTCACTCCTGGATTTTGCATGGGCTTTATGAGGAGTATTGACATCTCTGGTTCTTTGCATAACGAAATGATCATGGAAAAGCTATGTATCTGGGAGCTTTCTCAGGGATATGCACCAAAACTGGAACACTATGCCTTACCCTACCAGTTTCCAACAGAACTGCAATGTACACTTGTTTGCTATTGTGTCTCTAGTTTAAATTTGCACATACAAATATAAAACCAAGAAGCTTACTAAACAAGATACACTTTCCAAAGGGGAAAATCAGGAAGACCCTACTATAAGACCCTCAAGACATAAGAGCCATGAATTTTGATAACATATATGTCAATTTTAGAGATGTAAACATTTTGATTATACAACAGACCTCCTTAAGGTTGTTACTTAAAAGCATATAAGTAATACTCAAAGCACTACTAAAACTAAAGTGATGTGTACAATAAAAACAGTCTAAATTTCAATCTAGAAAAGAATTTATGTATACAAGTTCATGACAATTTCATTGAATAACTACCTAAAGTTATGCATGTATTTAAGTTCTATTTTGCGCAAAAGATGCTTGCTAAATTGGCATACTGGAGAGGAGTTTTACATGGATTTACTGACTAGTTTTTCAAATAGTCTGAACAGTGCAGTAAAACCACAATTAAGCTTATATAAAATAGTAACTCAGTAACTTAAATTTACTTTAGTAGTTTAAACAATCTATTAAAACATGTTAATATATCTTAAAATATCTCTAAACCCTTAGTTTTTGTGAGAAGTATACATCAATATCTCTGTAGAAGCAAACCTGAAATTAAAAACTCCCACAAGTAGTTTTGCCTTAGGGATCTATCTGATCATTTGGCTCTCTTCCTGTGTCCTGAATTCAATTCCATCTGAAGCTGTTAAGTGGATGGAAAGTATTTTGTTGTCGAGTGTCATTTTCTCAACTCCAATTTTGTTGTACTGATCTATTCCTGCCCTCCAACACAGCTTCACAAATAGTGAAGAAATAATTGATATAATTTCCACTAAAGCTGAAACTGAACCTCCTGGTCTCCCTGTAAATTAATTAATGGGTTATCATGGCTCAACCTCTTGTAATAAAAAAGTGTTTCTAGTTCCAAGGCAGAAAAAACTATTTAGAAATTACTTTATTATACCTCTTGTTTAGTTCACATTTCAAATATGTGATACTAAATAAATACCATACTTCGCACTAATGGTGTTAATGCAGTTTAAGTGAAGCAATGTTAAGAACCCTCCTGAAGTACTCAATTGAAGATGTTGCAGCAGTTATTATAAATACATATGCTCTATTATATATTTAGTTTCTTCATTTAAGTTGCTTTCAATTTAAATACTCTTAAAATTTTTGTACAGCACACACTGCAAAACAGAGATGACAAATTTTTATAGAAATTGCCTTTCAATGGAAGCTTAATTTTTGCCTGTTTCTGAATTCGCTCTCTTGTATCTGCCACAGCTGCTATAACACAAAGTATTTTAAAACTCAGCAGGGATGAACTGACTAGCAAAACTTTTCACCTATCAAGACAAAGCACAGAAAGGCATAAAACCATTACAGAAAACAGCAAAGGATTGTTAGATCCTACGTTTGTATGGGGGCTTGGGGCTGAAATACAAGGGTTTGCAAACCAGCATCTCAAGGAATCACTACTAGACAACTTACTTCTCAGGCAGATACTCTTAGGCACTGCCCATACAAATGGTCAGCAAGAAACTGAACTAAACAAACTAGTAGATGAAGAACACCAGCCTGTTGGTTGAAAAATTCTAGGCATTATCAAAAAAAGATTACAATAGTATAAGCAGTGCTAAATACCATTCTTATTCTACACTTCAGCCCTCCTGGCTGAATAACTAGAACTTAAAATATCATTTTCTATAATGATATATTAAAAAAGCCATTATCATTTTATACTGACATAATAAATATTCAAAAGTAAAAAGCAGGTTGGAAAATGCATTTTATTTTAAATAAGCTTTAAATTTGGCAAGTACTGCAGAATACAGCGATATGAAGAATACAAAACAGCATTCTTTTTCCTTCTTTGAAACTGTTTTGGCAATGTTCCACTTTGTTGAAAGGCACGGAAGTGTTTTGGGTTTTAATTTTTAAGGTAAAAATAGCAATTTTCCAGGCTTCAGATTTATGTGTTCTCATCAGACTCTACAGACAGCATTCTGTTTCCTCTTCTCACATGAAATATTATTTCAGATCACTACTCACTGAAACTAGGGTTTCATTAGGGCTTGATCTAGAAGAATCATGTTAACTAGCAAGTTACATAAATCTTTAGTCTGTATAAACATATGTAATTTGCATTTCTTGTTCTGCAACCTGTATAGCATAGCTAACTTTCTTTGGCTAAAAGTAGCACAGCTTAAATTTTCAGAGCATGCAATTCCAGAAGCTGTCGTTTATTAATTAGGTCCTTCTTTTAAACTTCTTCCATCATCTTGTAAATCAGAACTTTTTTAAATTACATGTCTAGAAAGCCTTTCCTACAACCACTAACAAAGTTCTAGCTTTCACAATATTCTTGTGTTATTCACTGAAAAAATAAAAGCCCTGTTGGTGAAAAGAAAAATGCATATTTTTTCCAAATTAAATTGAGACCTTTCTTATTAATAAAAGAGCTTCTGTAATCAGGCTATCCTTTTGCTTTGACAGAGCACTGATGGGGTGAAGACAATTTTCCCGCTGTATGTACGGTTGTGCAGTTAAAAAAGGAGGGCCTCCAAATATGCCTATAACTTACCCTGAAAAACCTTACTACTCTGCAGGAAAGTTTGCAATATTATGTTCTTAATATGATACCGTTACAGGCTACCTTGTCATCATCTATTTAAGCTTTCCTAGTATCACCAAAACACAAACATTGAAACTACAACAGTTTTGACAAGACTATTTCATCAAGTCTGTTAATGACTTGGCTGTTAAAGGCTAGTACTCTTTGTTCTGGGCTTAGGAGCAGATCTATCATTCAGCACAGCTGGAAATAAGAACAAGAAGTCATTGCAACTCAGAGCCAAGGTCTTGCTTTCACAAAGAGGCAAATTATTTACTCAACATTTTGCATTCACAGGCCAAAAGGGCTTTGAACTATTAGCACAGGTAGGATCCCGCTATTATGAGTAACAGACCTTCATGTAATGGGCACTGTCATCTAGCCTCTAATAGCAGAAGAAACCATCAACCACAAGACTAGCAACATCTTCCAGCTATGAAAAGTAGGCATTCTCCTGCTACCTTCTCCCATGTGGAATGCATTTAAGAGTAATTTATCCCATTTAATTCCTGCAGCCATTTGTAGCTGAGTCCTTACTTACAAGAAGTGCTAGCATTCACCACTTAAAAAATAAATATAACATAGAATTATAGACTACTAAACTTCAAGCACTGATCAAATCATAACTATTGGTGACTGTACATGCAGTTCCACAGGGCTAAGAGAAAGGAAACCACTGCATTCCTTTCAATGTTCCATTCCGGCAATCAAAGACAGCCTGAGTTTTCAGAGCTCCATCTAAGTCAGCAGAGGTATGGTGGTTCACACAAGCCAAATACACCACCTCTGATCTCTATGCTAAAATCTGAATTAAAAATTAACCTAAAGATTATCAGAACCCTAATACAGAGTAACAATGGGAACTTTCTAAAATCTGTACATGCCCACAATTATAATTATGATTCTTTATTTGTTCTGCTTTGAAGTAGGGAAACTTGGGACATGGAAAATTTGCATCTAATGATCTTTCTGGATATGTATGTGAGTACTTCAGCACTCTAAATTTTACATGCAGGAAATTCCTTTTAATCCAAATCATTTCGAACACTGCATCAATAGCTCCAGGAAAGTTGCAGAATATTTAACTTTGTGTTCCTATGCTGAATTGATACCTCCACACTGTTTTATGATTAACAGGGCCTGAATCTGTGAACTAGGGTGCTGCTGTTCTTTCCGCTTGGGTGAAAAATGGGTACATTCATAATGAAAAAAATCTGTAATGGCATTTAAAATGAAGTGAAAAACTACTGTGGTGTATAGCTTGTAGGTTTGAACCTGCAGAATCATTCACAAGTGAATAGAAGTACCTTACAGATCACCTAGTCCCAGCCTCACCTGCCATGGGCAGGGACACCTCCCTACTAAACCAGGTTGCTCAAGGCCTCATCCAGCCAGGCTTTGAACACTTCCAGAGTTCAGCACTTCCCTGGGCAACCTGTTTCAGTGTCTCACCACCTTTAAAGTAAAAAGAGATCTTTGCTCTTTTAAGGAGATTTTAAATAAAAGATTAACATTTATGAGTTAACATGCTTGACTCACCTGTAAACTCTGAATTTTTAAAGCTCAATTTTATGTATATTTTTATATATATTTGCATTTAAGAATAATGTATCCCATTTAATTCCTGCAGGCATTTGTAGCTGAGTTCGAAATTAATTCTGACTAGTGGCAGTAAAGTACAGGTCCAAATGAAAAATCAAGTCTCTTGCTCCTTTTCTATGATCAGACTGATCTAAATTAATATCACTAATATCACCATCAATACCATAAATTAAATGCTACAAGTCTTTTACATCTGTATCTCCTCTGACTTTGTTTTTTAAGTTCTTCACAGTTTGTTTCCAAGGAATCTGGGGGAAAAAAAAATCTCAAAAAGAAGAGGTGCTCAAAAAGAATCAGTAGCACTTGTAAAAGTTATTTAATTCCTACAAGTTTCTTTCATAAAATGTGAGGAAATTTTTTGCCAGACAGTGAATAAATGCTACTGGCTAAAAGTGTAAGTATAATGTATAAAATAAGCATATACTTATATATACACACACACATATATATAATATTTCATAAAATATAATCTCATGTTGAACTCACTGATGAATGAAGGAGCCTCTGGATACATTAAACTATTTTTAACACACTTTACTGTTAACTATCTGCTAAAGTTTAGATATATTTTAGAATCACCCTAAGAATTCATAAATATACACCATTACACAAAATAAATACAGGTGGGTTTGTTTTAGCATGGTATCATTGGATGCCCACAGGCCCTGATGGGATTCACCCCAAAGTGCTGAGAGGACTGGCTGATCTCCTTGCAAGGCCACTCTCAACAATCTTTGAACGATCAAGGTGATTGGGAGAAGTGCCCAAATTCTGGAGGAAAGCAAATGTCACTTCTACGTTCAAGAAGGGCAAGAAAGAAGACCCAAGGGAACTACATGCCAGTCAGCCTCACCTGAAGCCCCTGGAAGGTGATGAAAGTAATTCATATACAAGCACTTCTGGAACATGCTTTAGTGTCTGCCTGATTAATAACACTTTCTTCAGGTCTCAGATCTTTGATGTGGGACCATCAGAGATAAGGAACAGAAGCATGACTGTACTACTCAGTTTTCTCAGCTCCACTTGAGTCTTTCTCAGATAACACTAGAAAAGGTAGAAGGGAAACTAAAAATGCTAAAGAAATGCACAAGACCACAAAACCTGGAAGAAACAAATTAATTACTGCTCTGAATTGTGCTTGATTTTTTAAAATGGATAATAACAACAATTCAAGAATTACTCATCATGGAAACATCTCCAGTGCCTGGCCAGGTAGATCTTCAGTTCAAAATGGTAAGCAAAATGTTTAAAGAATATATTCTTGCTCCACTATAGACAAGAGAACTGTTCTACTGACTTACCAAGTTTACCCAGTATTTCACCCATGCACATAAAAAAACTGAAATTAACACTGGGAAATGGTGATATTAGTATTTCCCACTTGACATTCTGTGTTCAGTTTCTGTCAGGCAGACCCAAAAACTAGTATGGCAAGACAGGAACTGACAGATGGAGAAAAACACTGGAGGCATGGAAGAGACTTCCATATAAGGAGAGATTAAAGGCTGGAATTGTTTTGTTTGGAGAGGAAATGAGCAAGAGTTTACTGGATTCAAGAAGAGGAGGAAGCAAAAAAAACCCCAAAAAACAAAACCCACCAAACCAGGAAACAAGTATAACTGCTGTAAAATAACCTTCAGCACCAAAATCTAGAGTGATAGGAGTCTTCATGTCCTAAGAAGCAGGTAAATTCTCCAAACGTTTTGGCAAAAAGTCACATTTTAACTATGTTAAGAGAAGCATTTTTTTGTGCTCAGAACTCCTCTAGCTACAAACCTCAAGCACTTCCCAAAAGACGTATATACCACAAAGGGCTGCAAGCATCATTTATTGGAAATGACTGTGGGACTCGGTATTGCTATTTACCAGCAGTCAGCCAATGAAAGTAAATTCAATTAGCTTAATAGTGATATTGAAAGACATATTTTTTACATAAGCCATATTTAATTTGAAACCTACTGGAGCACTGAGTTATTCAGACCATGACTTGAGAAAGACTGAAAAAGCAGAGAGATTCTCCAAACAGCAGGTTTTTCTCCTGACATATATCCAAGCAGTGTAGAATACACTGTTTACAGTGTATATAACATAATTCTTCTAATGGGCAAGTTATTCCAAGTAGGTTACCTTTCTCTTAAATCCATTCTCTAGTATCCAGCCTATATATAAACTCCCCTGATGCAGCTTCAGACCATTCCCTCGGATCTTGTCACTGGTTGCCAGAGAGAAGACGTCAGTGCCTACCCTTCCACTTCGTTTCGTGAGGAAGCTGTATATAGCGATGAGGTCTCTGCTCAGTCTCCTCCAGGCTGAACAGAACAAGTGACCTCAGCCACTCCTCAAGGCCCTCGGTTGCCAGAGAGAAGACGTCAGTGCCTACCCTTCCACTTCGTTTCGTGAGGAAGCTGTATATAGCGATGAGGTCTCTGCTCAGTCTCCTCCAGGCTGAACAGAACAAGTGACCTCAGCCACTCCTCAAGGCCCTCCACCATCTTCATTGCCCTCCTTTGGACATCCTCTAATAACTTAGTAACTTTCTTATATTGTGGTGCCCAACAATACACACAATATTCAAGCTGAGGCTGGACCAGCATAGTGTAGAGTGGGACAATCACCTCCCTCAACCATCTGGCAATGCCTTGCCTGATGCACTCCAGGACACGGTTGGCCCTCCTAGCTGCCAGGGCACACTGTTGACTCATATTCAACTTGCCATCAACAAGGACCCCCAGGTCCCTTTCCGCAGCACTGCTTTCCAGCATCTCATTTCCCTGTCTGTACGTACAGCCAGGGTTGCCCCATCCCAAGTGCAGAATCCAGCACTTGTCCTTGTTAGACTTCATATAGTTGATGATTGCCCAGCTCTCTAATTTGCCCAGGTCACTCTGCAAGGCCACTCTGCCTTCAAGGGAGTCAACAGCTCCTCCCAATATTTTAGCATCTGTGAACCAAGTCATTTATGAAGATATTGAAGAGCACTGGGCCTAAGATTGAGCCCTGCAGAACTCACTAGTGACTGGTTGCCAGCCTGATGTAATCTCATTCACCATAACCCTTTATGCCTGACCCATGAGCCAGTTGCTCACCCATTGCATAATGTGTTTGTCCAGCTTCATGCTGGACATTTTGTCCAGAAGGATCTTGTGAAAGACAGTATCAAAAGCTTTACTGAAATCTAAACAGATTACATGAACTACCTTCCCTTGACCTACAAGGTGAGTTACCTTGTCATAAAAGGAAATAAGGTTTGATGAGCAGGACCTTCCCCTCACAAAGCCGTGCTAGCTGTGTCCAATGACTCTGTTATCCTTCAGGGGGTTTTAAGTACCTCCCAGATACAGAAGTGAAGCTAACAGGCCTGTAGTTATCAGGGTCACCCTTCCTGCCCCTTTTGAAAACTGGGACAACATTTGCGAGCTTCCAGTCAAGCAGGACCTCTCCAGATTCTCAAGGCAACTGAAATCACCAAAAGAGTCCTCGCGGTGATGTCAGCTGACTCCTTAAGCACTCTAGGATGAAGAGAAGTGAAGCTAACAGGCCTGTAGTTATCAGGGTCACCCTTCCTGCCCCTTTTGAAAACTGGGACAACATTTGCGAGCTTCCAGTCAAGCAGGACCTCTCCAGATTCTCAAGGCAACTGAAATCACCAAAAGAGTCCTTGCGGTGATGTCAGCTGACTCCTTAAGCACTCTAGGATGAAGCCCATCAGGTCCCATAGATTTGTATGGATCCAGTTAGAGCAGCAGATCCTTCACAATATCAGAGTCAACTGGGAGTTCTCGCAGTTACTGTCCTCCAACTCAGAGCGCAGGAAGCTCCTTGGTCTGCCATCAGTGTTGAAGACAGAGGTGAAAAAGGCATTAAATATCTCTGCCTTATCTACATCCCTCTTTATGAGGTGACCATCCTCATCCTGTAATGGGCCGATGTAATTTCTACACTGCCTTTTGCTATTAATTTACATCCAAGAAATTCTTTTTATTGCCCACCACACTACTGGCCAGCTTCAGCTCCAATTGAGCTTTGGCCACACAAATTTTCTCCCTGTAGTGTTGAGCTGCACCTCTGTACTTCTCCCACATTACCTGACTCTGCTTCCACTGATTATACACCATCCTTTTATGTCTCACCTCCAAAGGAAAACTCCTAGTCAGCCAAGCTGGCATTCTGCCTCATCTGCTCATTGATCTACTTGAGAAGCGGATAGGCATTTTTTAATGCACTAACTGCAATTCATGTAGCTTATTGAGGCTATAGCATTGAGGCTATCCCTGTTAAACTGATGCAATGTGAGATGCTTCTTTTCGGTGAAATCATGTGATAAGAATACGAAAGCATAAGAATGACTGGATCAGACAAAAATCTACTAAGCCTGGAATCCTGTGTTTGAAAGAGGTGTTCCCAAAGCAGCATCAGCATTCCCTGAAGCAGAGACCATGACAAAGGTAGACAACACAAGGGCAGTGAGATTGCAAGCATTTCCTGTTTTGTTGTTATTCCTGCCACTGACACTTTACTAGTCATGCTTTCCAGATCATTCACGAATATATTTAACAGCACAGACCTAAAAACCTTGCTGGTGACCTGCTTCCACTGTGAAAACAGCATGCATTTCTACCCTGTTTCCTAAGTCATAAATAGCTACTTATCCATCTTCATGAAAGCACAGTTCTTTATGTGCATTTGGAAAAGGAAGACTTTGTATCTGTGCTGGTTTGGGCTGGGGTAGAGTTAATTTTCTTCACAGTGGTTAGTATTGGGCTAAGTTTGGGATTTCTGCTGAACACAGGGTTGATAATATAGAGATGTTTTTGTTATTGCTGAGCAGTGCTTGCACAGAGGCAAGGTCTTTTCTGTGGCCTATACTGCCATGCTGGCAAGGAAGTTGGGGGTGCATGGGAGGAGACACAGCTGGGACAGGTGACCCAAACTGACCAAAGGGATGTTCCATTCCATATGACATCATGCCCAGTATATGAAGTGGGAGGAAGAAGGAGAAAGAGGGGGGGCTTTTGGAGTGACGGTGTTTGTCTTCCCAAGTGATCATTACGTGTGATGGGGCCCTGCCCTCCTGGAGATGCCTGTACATACGCCTGCCTGTGGGAAGCAGTGAATTAATTGCTTGTTTTGCTTTGCTTATGTGCACAGCTTCTGCATCCTGTATTAAACTGTCTTTATCTCCACACGAGTTACTCTAGCTTTTACCCTTGCAATTCTCTTCCCCATCCCAGTGGTGGGGGAGTGAGTGAGTGGCTGTGGTGCTTAGGTTGCTAGCTAGCATCAAACCACGACAGTATTAAATCTGGAAAACCCAGTAACTATCTCAAATGAACAGGAAACTTCATTAAGCAGCACACAAATAAAATCAAAACGTTTTATCTCAAAAAACTAAAAAATTAAAGGTGCATAGGTAGGATCTCTGAGCTACTAGCTTGCAGTGGAATCATGACCTCTCATGTAAAGGTCCTGTCCTGACAGAAGGATTTGTGTAGCTTTCCTCAAGGGAAATTAATCTTCCCTAGCAATTGTATTTTCTTCCAACATTTAATTTTTAATAAATATAAAATTACTACATTTATGATTATCAACTAATCCAGCTTTAAAAATTACATCTAAAATCCTGACATGAGGGAGAAATCATTAGAGTTCAAAAAGCTCACTTAAAAACGTAATTTTGTTCCCATGCTGAAATACACTGCCTGCTTTCTTGCAATCCGCACTTACAAATCTTGAAATTATTTTAGATTTTCTGCTGCTGAAATAATCATTAAATGCTAAAAACATACAGAAAGACCCAAGGAAGAACAACTATCATGGCCTGTAAGAGCACCAGGAGCAAACTTGACACATTAGCAGTTTCCCTACCAATATTTGCTTGTTGCATTATCATTGTACTCAGTATGTACTGTCAATAATGCAGCCAGAGAATATAAGTAAATGATGCTGATAGGATATCTGGGGTTTTTCCATCCTATTTTTACCTACTTCTCTCTTGCAGCAGAAAAGAATAGGAGGCCAACACAGGAGTGGGATTTCAGAATGATTCTGCTAAGACAGAAAAAAGACAAATCTGGAAGTCTGTATCCAGAAGGTAATAATTATCACATTTATGAGCTGAAGGAAAGACAATGAGGCAAACATAAACAAAGAAAGAAAGAATCTTTTAGTCCTAAGAATTTCAAACACAAAGTCACCTATCTGAAATTGGTGATCCAAGAATGATGCAGACTAATGAACAGTGAGGGATACAAAATCAATCCGTTTTAAACTAATCACTAATGAGCCTTACCTCTACAGAAATAAGACAAAAAAAGATGACAGAGACAATTAAAAGGACACAGAAGAATAATTATAAACGATACCATCTTTGTATTTCTCAAGACACCAGAAAAAGAGTGTGTTAACATAGCTATGAAGGCACCAAGAAAAGGATGCTCTTAATCATGATGAAGTAAAAATCACCAATTGCAACCAACTATGTAAGTACTATAAAATTATGTTCAAAGATATAAAATCATAGTGTTCCATCTCAAGGAGCTGGCAGTCAAACTAACATTACAATCCAGTTATGTGTTGATATATGGCATTTACTATAATTGTATAGCTATCCACAGCTTTTATTAAATTCAATATATTTTATCATAGTATAAACTGTACTGCATCCAAATAAAATGTCTACACCTAGCAATCAGGTGATGTACCATCTATGTGATATTAAAACAGAAACTGCTTCTTAACAAAAGTAGTGGAACAATTCCTGCCCTCATCAGCTCAGCAAGGTAACATAAAATAGCTGCTATTTGACTTTCTTGCTTCAGGAATCCTGCCACATTAAGCACAACTGATCACGACAAGCAGATGGAGTACATTCCACTAATTTGCACCAATCTCATGTAATAACTTAATGTACAAACTTATTAACTATTTAACTTCTCCAGAAAGAAAGGGTATGAAGGACTGCACCTCTATCATTAATATCAATTCATTGGCGGTAACAAATTGCAGTTGAAATAAAACATTTTTTAAAGCTAGTCAAAACAACACTGAAGCTCTTCAAAAACCTAGGAGTTAACTTAAAGAAGTGAGTTTAACACAGCAAAAATATTCCATCTGTTCAAATCTATTGTGAATTTTACATCATGCTATTTTGATAATTCATGTGTGCATCCTTTATTTCATAGAATTTAATAGTTGGAATGGACCTTAGAGATCATCTAGTCCCAACCCTCCCTGACATCAGCAGGGACACCTCCTCACTAGATCAGGTTGCACAAGGCCTCATCCAGCCTGGTCTTGAACACTGCCAGGGTCGGGGTAGTCACCACATCCCTGGACAACCTGTTCCAATGTCTCGCCACCCTTATAGTAAAAAATGTTTTTCTAGTATCTAACCTAAACTTCCCCTCCTTCAGTTTGAATCCATTACCCCTTGTCCTATCACTGCAGTTCCTAACAAAGAGTCCTTCTCCGGCTCCCTTGTAGGCTCCTTCAGATACTGAAAAGTTGCTATGAGGTCTCTACAGAGTCTTCTCTTCTCCAGGCTGAACAGCCCCAACTTCCTCAGCCTGTCTTCACGGGGAGGTGCTCCAGTCCTCTTAGCAACTTTGTGGCCCTCCTCTGGACTTGTTCAAACAGTTCCGCTGCGGGACAGTGTCAAATGCCTTGCAT
>NW_008664251.1:0-1942 GCF_000695815.1 Acanthisitta chloris | reverse complement strand
CCAGGACTGTGCCCTGTGCTGGCACTGGGGAGACACCTGCAGTGCTGTGCCCAGTTCTGGGCCCTCTCCGAGAGAGATGTTGAATCAGGATGGGGTGGGGATATCGGGATGGGCTGGGGATATTGGGACAGGGTGGGGATATCGGGATGGGCTGGGGATATTGGGACAGGGTGGGGATATCGGGATGGGCTGGGGATATTGGGACAGGGTGGGGATATCGGGATGGGCTGGGGATATTGGGACAGGGTGGGGATATCGGGATGGGCTGGGGATATTGGGACAGGGTGGGGATATCGGGATGGGCTGGGGATATTGGGACAGGGTGGGGATATCGGGATGGGCTGGGGATATTGGGACAGGGTGGGGATATCGGGATGGGCTGGGGATATTGGGACAGGGTGGGGATATCGGGATGGGCTGGGGATATTGGGACAGGGTGGGGATATCGGGATGGGCTGGGGATATTGGGACAGGGTGGGGATATCGGGATGGGCTGGGGATATTGGGACAGGGTGGGGATATCGGGATGGGCTGGGGATATTGGGACAGGGTGGGGATATCGGGATGGGCTGGGGATATTGGGACAGGGTGGGGATATCGGGATGGGCTGGGGATATTGGAACGCGATGGGGATATCGGGACAGAGGGGATATTGGGATGGACAGGGGAAATCAGGATGGGCTGGGGATATTGAGACACACTGGGGATATTAGGACACACTGGGGATATTGGGATGGACAGGGGATAACAGGATGGACTGGGGATATTGGGACAGAGTGGGGATATCGGGATGGGCTGGGGATATTGGGACAGGGTGGGGATATCGGGATGGGCTGGGGATATTGGGACGGGGTGGGGATATCGGGATGGGCTGGGGATATTGGGACGGGGTGGGGATATCGGGATGGGCTGGGGATATTGGGACGGGGTGGGGATATCGGGATGGGCTGGGGATATTGGGACGGGGTGGGGATATCGGGATGGGCTGGGGATATTGGGACGGGGTGGGGATATCGGGATGGGCTGGGGATATTGGGACAGGGTGGGGATATCGGGATGGGCTGGGGATATTGGAACGCGATGGGGATATCGGGACAGAGGGGATATTGGGATGGACAGGGGAAATCAGGAGGGGCTGGGGATATCGGGACACACTGGGGATATTGGGATGGACACGGGAAATCAGGATGGGCTGGGGATATTGAGACACACTGGGGATATTAGGACACACTGGGGATATTGGGATGGACAGGGGATAACAGGATGGACTGGGGATATTGGGACAGAGTGGGGATATTGGGACAGACTGGGGATATCGGGACAGACTGGGGATATTGGGACACACTGGGGATATCGGGATGGACAGGGGATATCGGGATGGACAGGGGATATCAGGAAGACTGGATATCGGGCCAGACAGGTGAAATCAGGCTGGACAGGGAATATTGGGATGGACTGGGGATATCAGGATGGACATGGGATATCGGAACAGGCTGGGAACATTGGGACAGACAGGTGATATCGGGATGGGATGGGGATATCGGGGTGGACTGGGGATATTGGGATGGGATGGAGATATCGGGATGGACTGGGGATATCGGGATGGAGTGGAGATATCGGGATGGACTGGGGATATCGGGATGGAGATATCGGGGTGCACTGGGGATATGGGGATGGGATGGGGATATGGGGATGGGATGGGGATATGGGAACGGGCTGGAGATATCGAGACAGACAGGTGATATCGGGATGGGCTGGGGATGTCGGGACGGGCTAGGGATATCAGGATGGACAGGGGATAGCGGGACAGGTGATATCGAGATGGGCTGGGGATGTCGGGATGGACAGGTGGGATGGGGATGGACCGGGGATGTTGTGACGGACAGGGGATATGGGGACAGACAGGTGAGATCACGACTATCACGACTGTCGCGGCGGAGCC
>NW_008664250.1:0-569 GCF_000695815.1 Acanthisitta chloris | reverse complement strand
TGGTAGATATAGATCAATAAAGAACTGTTATTCCTATTTTCTCATACTCTTGCTCAATAGCCCCTTAGTTTTGGAATTATAGTAATTCAGAGGGAGAGGGGCTGCATCTGTCTATTCCAAGGGAGGCTCTTGCCTTTTTGGCAGACACCTGGCTCTCAAACCGAGACATACATACATATCCAAAGAGTCTACTTACTATTGCCTAACTGCTATTAACACTATATAATTGGTTATTATCATATCAATCAAAAATACTCTTGATCATTATGCTCCAGCCCTAACTAGCTTCAGCCTCTTCATTCCGCTCACGGGAGATGTTGACTTTGCAGTCTTCTTTCTCATTTCGTCCACAGCTGCGTCCTTGACCGTCTTAGCTTGGGGCCTACTCAGGCCTTGCTGGCAAAGGCTGGATTGCTCACATGTCCATTAGCAGTCCCAAGTTGTCCCACAGCAGTGCCCGTGTGTCAGCAGTAGGCAGCAGTAGGGGAAAAGGAAAGCAAGTCCACAGCTCTGAGGTGGAGATTGTCCTGCTGGGTGCGCTTTGCCATGAGCCTGTGTCTCGGTTTGAG
>NW_008664249.1:6593-6815 GCF_000695815.1 Acanthisitta chloris | reverse complement strand
GGAATACCACAGCTCCACGGTCCTGGACGGGTTGCTCTACGTGGTTGCCTCCGACAGCACGGAGCGCTATGACCACACGCTGGACAGCTGGGAGGCCCTGCAGCCCATGCTGTACCCCATGGACAACTGCTCCACCACCTCGTGCCGCGGCAAGCTGTTCGCCATCGGCTCCCTGGCTGGCAAAGAGTCCATGGTCATGCAGTGCTACGACCCTGACAGCGA
>NW_008664249.1:2087-6524 GCF_000695815.1 Acanthisitta chloris | reverse complement strand
CTCATGTACTTCATACGGTGAGTAGTGGGAGCCGCCCCCGTGAGGAGAGCTTGGAGCTTCCCTGGGCAGGTGTGTGGATTTTGCAGGTGGCAGAGGGAGGGAGGGCAGTGGGTTGGGATGGCATGGCAGTGCTTCCCCTGGTGGTGCTGGGGGGCTGTAAGCACCACACCTCTTCCCTCACGCTGGTGCTGGGCCTCAGAGAGCTACTCTTAAAATGGTGTAAAGTTGTCTGAGTGCACCCCCAGCTCAGGAACAGGCAGGTGTAAATCTGGCTGAAGTCAGCAGCACTGCCTGGGAATTGGCTTCTTGGTTTGCTCGGCTCCTGGTTCACCCCCTCGCTGCTATAAATAAACACCTAAGCTCCAAGAAAACGTTAAACCGCAGCGCAGGAGAGGACGTCTTCCGTCTCAGCAGAGATAAGAGGAGTGAAGATGAAGTGATTGGCCACTATTTTTAAGCGCCTTTCCAAACTGGGGCTTAATTACCCCTCTGAAGCTGTCCTGCTGGCGCAAATACTCCAGTTATCCGCTTAATTAAAAATAAACGGGAAGGCATGCTAAGGCTGGATCGTTTCATCTTCCCGTGTTGACTCTGAGCAAACAGATGCTTCTGTGATGGCCTCCAGCCAGTTCTCTTTTTTTAATCTCCTCTTGGCTTTGCATAAATCAACAACTTTGGCCCAAAACCTGTGTGATCCCTTCAGGTCCAGCCCAGTGTCTTCCTGGTGGCTGTTTGAGTCACTTGGTTTCGGTCTGTCCTGCCGCGGTGTTGCAGCTGCTCAGCTCTTTGCCACAAGCTGAATTTCCTTTTTTTCACCCATTTTAAAATACTGATGATTGACACTTCAGGATTTCGGATCACTCGTGCATCTGCGGGAGTCAGTGAGGAGATGATATGGGTCAGGTGTCCTCCCCTTGTTTGATGTGCTGTATGGGAGCTGCTCCTTCATGTAGAGCTGTGAGATAGTCCTTGGAGGGCAGAGGAGTAGGTTACAAGTAAACATGGCAAATTCAGGTTTTGGTTTGTTTTAATAGCTCGGACTGAAGTCTCTGAGCGATGATGCCTGTGCTGGGACTGGTTTCATACCTGTAAATACGGCCCACCAGGGAGGCTCCAGTGTTCTCTGCAGCCACCCTAGAGCTGACCCGGAGTGGGGAGAGCAGGTCCTGGCCCAGGTGCCAGCCCTTCCTTGGAGCTGCCTCGCAGCCTCTTGATCCCCTCTGTGCCAGGACTGTCTTGGAAGGACTGACAGCTCCTCTCCAGCTGCCCTGTCCTTGCTCTCCTCACATTCCTGTGTCAGTGGCGCATGTCTCTGCGTCGCAAACGTCTCTCACCTGTCACTGTCACCTTCCTGTCTGGTGAGTGGGGTGGGTGAGAGAGGCCTTGGGGGATTACACTGCCACTCAGCTCTTCTCTGCTCGCCTAAATTTGGCCTTGGTGAAGAACTCAAGCGGAGTCTCTGGAATGCAGAAGGGTAATTTTGTGTTCTCTCCCCCAGAGATGACTCGGCTGAAGTGGATGTTTACAATCCAGCGAAGAATGAATGGGATAAAATCCCTGCCATGCTTCAGGTAAGAGGTTTGTCCACTTCTGGGATGCCTTAAGTGTTACAAATGGATTTCATTTATCTTGGGAAAACCAGCTGCTCTTTAGATCAGAGCCCCTCATGTGCAGAACGGGTTTAAGAGTGTCAGGGTCACTGGGAAGCCAAAGCGGCGGCTGTGACGGCGTGTCCAGGTGTTCAGCCCAGCACGAGAGCTGTGGGCCGTGCTGGTTCAGAGCCCGAGCTGTGGCTGGCGGGGGCAGAGCCCGCTCCAAGGAGCAGCTGCGGGACTCGACGGGCTGCCGGAGTGGGCACACGGCGATCACAGTGTGTGTCTGTCGTCATGTTGCAGGTTCACGTTGGGGGGAGCGTGGCTGTGCTCGGTGGGAAGCTCTACGTCTCGGGGGGCTACGACAACACGTTTGAACTCTCGGACGTCCTGGAAGCCTACGACCCCGAGACGCGCACGTGGAGCGTGGTGGGGCGGCTCCCCGAGCCCATATTCTGGCACGGCAGCGTCAGCATATTCCGGCAGTTCATGCCAGAAACCACGCAGGAGGATGATGACATCACGCTGGACAACACCATCAGCTTGAGCAGGCAGAACCAAAACCTTCACAACCAGAACCTCAACGAGCTGCCCTAGCACAGGAAGCTAGGGCACGAGTCCCTCATCCAGAACCTGAGTTGATTTGGGAGAAGGCTGAAGCAAACCAGTGCTTGGAAACAAAACCATACTGATCACCGAGGTAGCGAGTGCTTGTGGCTGTTGGATGTGCTGCTGTGGGAGCACAGGCAGCGAGGCATCTGCTGCCTCCGTCATCCCTTCGGGGCGTGAGACAGCGCCACGCTGCCGCGGGGCCCCGAGAGCTGACCCACGCTGCAGCACTGCCACTTAGGGCTTATAGCTGGACACCTTTCACTGGAAGCTCCTTCACCCTGTAATGCTTCGTTTGCCACCAAACTCCTTCCTTTAGTTTCTCTTTTGGGAAGAGGTCTGTCTGGTAGGACAGTGGTCTGGACACCCCCACACTGTTCTGTGCCTCGAGGGGAGACAGACTCTTGTGCACGTGTTGAGATTGAAAGGTAGTTATTTTTGTGGTCTATTTTTTCTTTTTGTTTGGGTTTTGCAGTTGTGTTTTTGGCCTCTGTAAGATTTGCCTTTATACTTGCCCAAGTGCCCTGGCCAGGTGGGCTCAGTTTTTATCTACCTTTGCTGAAGAGCAGCTGTGCGCAGTTTGCTCGTGGAATGTTTCTGGACAAACAGACGGGAGAGCCCTGAAGTATGACAGCAGCTCAGGTGTGGCTGGATGCGTTTGCTTTTCTTTGGTCTTTCATTTTTAGCCAATAGAGGAACAATTTGCATCTAAACTGAGTTCGGAGGTGGGAGGCCTGCATGCTCCATCATTCGCCTCCAGGCTTGGCTCTGGGTTGAGGAGCCCCATCTGCACAGCATCAGCATCGTCGCAGCTTTACGGAAGCAACTTTTGCCCCGATGGCTGTTTGCGGCTGCCGCGCCCCTCCGCCGGGGAAGCCCGGGCTGTTCGGCAGCCTGGTACACTGACAGTGCCTTTGGCCGGCCACGTGCTGGCAGAGACCGCACGGGGACGGCGCCACAGCCCCTTTCTCTGAGCTATAAATCAATCGCGCTCGTCGCTCGCTGCTGGACCCCAAACCCCACGTGCTGAGCAGCTATGGATCTGTATTTATTTTTTGTAGAATTCATTGTGTTGAATCTTCGAGTACAGTTTAACTCCATCCTTTGAAACAAAGGCATTTTACATTTACAGATAATGTATTTTTATTCTCATAGTCTGTTTTTAAATTGACTTGCAGCAGTCAAGTTAAATAAAATCCGTTAAACAACTTTGTTGCCCGTGAGGGGAAGGGGCCTGGAGGGAGATTTTACTGGGAGTTTCTCATTCCAGGTATGCTTGAACTGGAGCCTGTCTGTCTTCTTGGGGAGTACAGGGGGAAAGGGGGGAGAGCACGTCTGTGACTCTGGGCTGGGGGGGACACACAGATATCTCCCCCCACCCTGACACCGCTCAGACGAGAAATGAGGCGTGTGTTTAATGGAGAAGATGCTCCTTTCACAAGCGTTTAAGGAAAGGGCAGAGCGGCTCTCTCTGGGGGAAGGTGAGCTTTGATTGTGAACAGGGGGAGAGGGCTGGAGGGAAGGGGGGCAGCACCAGCCCATCCAGTGTCAGAAAGTGACCACTCAGTAAGGTCAGTCCCATCCCACTGCACGGGGACCTTGACTGAAGTGGCCATTCTGAGCTGTTTCTTTCCTTACCACTCCCTCACCATATCACAGGAATTTCCTTTCCCTGCAGCCTGGGGTGGGAGATTGGACAGAGGGAGGGTGGGGGAGCGGATGCACAGCTCGGAAGAATAAGTGTGGCAGAGTGGCTCAGCCCAGTACTTTATTGTATTTCAGTGAACGGGAAGGGAGGCTGCACTATGTCTCACAGTCTTCAGGAATCGCCGCCGTTATTATCAGCGATTGCTCGATCACGTCTGCCGTGGAGAAGTTCTCGTTTGAGCAGTCTCTCTGCACAGGAACCTCCTCAGGCAGCGGCCCACGGGACAGCGACTCCACGATCACCTCGGCCGAGCCCACCTCCAGCTCTGGGGGTGGCTGCAGCACCACCACCACCTCCTTCTCGTCCTCGATGATCAGGTTCCGCAGCTTTCGCTGCCGGGGATTATAGTTCTCCACGCGGTCGTGGATCTCCATGTGGCGCCTCAGGTGGGCCTGCGGAGGAAGGGGACGTGCAGGGCCCGGTGAGGGCTGGACCCCAGGGACCTCAGGGACCCAGAGCCGGGGAAGGCCTCACCTGCCGCGTGAACTTGTAGCCGCACTCCGTGCACTCAAACTTCCTCACGCCCTT
>NW_008664249.1:221-1668 GCF_000695815.1 Acanthisitta chloris | reverse complement strand
GGAGCTGCCCTGCTGCACCCCTGGATGCTGGAGCGCGGTGCTCGGCGTAACCCACCCCGGCCGCGCCCGGGGGTACCTTGCGTGCGGAAGGTCTTGCCGCAGAGGTGGCACTGGAAGGGCTTCTCGCCGGTGTGCGTGCGCAGGTGCATGTTGAGGTTGGCTTTCTGGGTGAAGGCGTGGTGGCAGAACTCGCACACGTAGGGCCGCTCGTTCCTGCACGCAGGGAAAGGGCCCTGTCACCTCTGCCTCCGCCAGCTTCAGCCCCTCGGGCCTCAGCCCAGCACCTCCGGGCAGGGGGACCCTCAGGCCCACACAGGACAGCCAGGGTGATGTGTCCTACCTGTGCTTGGCTTTGATGTGCATCTGCAGGCCATTGCGGCTCGAGGCCCTGTGCCCACACTCCTCGCACACAAACAGCTTCTCTCCGCGGTGCTTGAAGGCCTCGTGCAGGCGCAGCTCTGTCCGGGACAGAAAGCACTTGGAGCAGGTTGAGCACTGCAAGGCCACAGGAGAGTGGGGCTTAGGCTGAGATTTAGGGTACACCTGTATCCAACCTACTCACACCCAACACCCAGCCCACCCCCGGCTCAGACACCCCCGGTGAGATGAGTCAGCCCAACAGAGGCAAAGTGCTGCTCAGTGCTTGGTCCTCCTGTGCCCAAAAAAGCTCGTTCCCAGCAGCTCTGTGCCCCCTGCCTCACTAACAGAGTCGGGCAGGACACGGGCGCCGTTCCCCAGGCCGGGCCCGTGTGCAGGATCATGTCCTCCCCAACGCCCCCGTGGCCCCGGTCCCTACCGCGTGCGGCTTGGGTGCACCGTGCAGCTTTATCATGTGGCTCTGCAGGTCCTTCTTCTGCATGAACTGCTGGGAGCAGGAGGAGCACTACAAGACAGGAGAGAGAGGTCAGCTTCCAGCTGCCCCCAAACAGCGGAGAGGGCCAATGGGGAGCAGAACACGGACTCCTGGCACAGTCACAGGGAGCACTTTCTGGCTCAGAGATGGGCAATGAGCCTCAGTGAGCTGCCACGGACTAGGGAAGGCAGCTGGTGCACTCAGCTCCCCGCTGGGCTGGGCTGCCCCAGCAGGGAAAGGCTCGTCCCAGGTCTGTGCCAGTGTCCAACAGCATCCGGAAGGGTGGTGGAGCTGCTGACCTTGTACGGCATCTCCCCGGTGTGTGACACCATGTGCAGCCGCAGCTCCATCCGCCGCTTGAACACCTCTGGGCACACCGAGCACGCGAACGCCTGCAAGGGACAGGGCAGAGTCGGCTTTTTTTTTTTGGCCCCCGGTTCTCCTGCGGCCGAACGGCAGCCATGCTCCAGCCCAGCAGGGCAACTCCGGGCATACCTGTTCGGATCGGTTCATGCAGTTCCTGGCTTCGTGTTCCAGGAGATTCTCTTTCCTAAAGTAACATTTGCCACACTTGGAGCACTCAAAAGGCTTCTC
>NW_008664249.1:0-203 GCF_000695815.1 Acanthisitta chloris | reverse complement strand
AAAGAACTGTCACTTCACATCCACCAGCAGCACGGACGGGCCCAGGCGGACACGCAGAACAGAGGGAAGGATGAGGTGAGTTTTCCCTGTCCCCGTGCCACCATTCACGGTTACACTACAGCTGCTTTTCCGCCCCGCCAGGTGCCCTCAGGGCACTGTCTGGCTGTCGGTGCCCACTATGCCCCGCGGAGCCCTGAGTCCTG
>NW_008664248.1:0-1110 GCF_000695815.1 Acanthisitta chloris | reverse complement strand
TAGAGCGATGTGAACTTGTATGTACTTGCATATGCATCTGCATATATCTGCCTGATTAATAATTATTATTTGCCTGATTAATAGATTATGATTATAAGATCTTGAAACTATGTTTGGGGGGACTATAACAATGATCAAAGGGAACTTGAAGTTATGCCTAGGGAGGATTGCAACAATAATCAAAAGCGACTGGGACCCAGAGCTCCTCAATAAAAGCACCCAAATAATCATTCAGTGATCCAAGAAAAGCACCCAAATAATCATTCAGTGATTATGTGTTTTCTACGCTAACAAAAGAAAGAAAGAGAAAATGCGAAAGAAAAAGAAAGAAAGAAAGAAAGAAAGAAAGAAAGAAAGAAAGAAAGAAAGAAAGAATTAGAAAGAAAGAAAAAAGAAAGATAAAAAGAATAGAGAAAGAATGTGAAAGAAAAAAGAAAGAAAGAAAGATTGTGAAAGAAAGAAAGAAAGAAAGAAAAAAGAAGATAGAAAGAATGAACGTGAAAGAAAGAAAGAAGGAAAGAAAAGTTAAGGAAAGAAAGAATGAAAGAAAAAATTTGAAAGACAGAAAGAAAGAAAGAAGATAGAAAGAATGTTAAAGAAAGAATTAAAGAAAAGTTAAAGAAAGAAAGTAAGAAAGAAAAAATGAAAGAAAAAAGAAAGATTGCAAAAGAAGGAAAGAAAGAAAGAAGGAAAGAAAGAGAAAGAAAGAAAGAAAGAAGATAGAAAGCAAGAATGTGAAGGAAAGAAAGAAAGTAGATAGAAAGAAAGAATGTGAAAGAATGAAAGAAAGAAAGGAAGAAAGAAAGAAGGAATGAAAAAATTTGAAAGAGATAGAAAAAATGTGAAAAAATAAATAAAGAAAGGAAGGGAGAAAGAAAGAAAGGAAGCAAGATAGGAGGAAAGAAAAAATATGAAAGAACGAAAGAAAGAAAAAATGTGAAAAAAGGAAGAAAGAAAGAAAGAAAGGAAAAGGAAGAAAAGAAAGTGTCGTGGTTTAACCCCAGCCAGCAGCCAAGAACCACGCAGCTGCTTACACTCCCTCCTCCCCGCTCTCCCCCCGAACCCGGTGGAATGGGGAGGAGGACAAATAGATTAAAATATGTGGGTTGA
>NW_008664247.1:0-574 GCF_000695815.1 Acanthisitta chloris | reverse complement strand
TTGACTGCCAAAGGAGGCAATCCATACCTCCTCCTTCCTTTTTTTTTGGGTCTCATACCTACAGATTAAGTTGATTTGACTTGTTCACCTGATGAAAACTGCTCCACGAACAAGTGAGGAAAGTTGTAATCTAAAAATAATCCTTTTGCTCCTCTGCAGCTGGTCAATAACCTGCTATCATCACAAACACGAGAAGATTAACACCTTCTTAAATGAAGGTGAACTAATACCAGACACCTGTTCTTCAGATGTAATAATCTGACTTGTGTTTGCTTTCTCTTGGTGTTTTGACTTACTTTACACTAATTATTTCTGTTGTGAATTGGTTTACCAAACTTACTGCAGAAGGATAGAATTGATACCTGCCCATGCTCAGATTGAGAATGGAGTCCTCTGTGGAATGGAGCTGTTCACTACCATTGCTCAATGAACCTGCTGCTTTTCTGTCACACTCACTATCAAGATGCTCTTTGACTAATTTTAGCTCCTACAGAAAACAGAGTATGAAATTTTTATTTAAAATGATGTATGCATGGAAATAAATAAATGAAGTCTTTGGCAACATTGGGAAGGC